>NC_031773.1:5829854-6020805 GCF_001522545.3 Parus major
AAAGAAAAAGAAAAAGAAAAAGAAAAAGAAAAAGAAAAAGAAAAAGAAAAAGAAAAAGAAAAAGAAAAAGAAAAAGAAAAAGAAAAAGAAAAAAAGAAAAAAAGAAAAATCCTAGGACCTGGAAAAGAGGAAGGTTACTGTGTCTGATAAATATTGAGAGCAAACATTAACATTTCAGTAGCCACGTTCCCAGCTCGATAGCTGTGGGGTTGAGGCCGCCCCAGGACACTGCCATGTGTAAGTTAATGTTTAAAGATACGTGTGGGTTTAGGAGCAGATTACAGTACACAATGAGCCCTGGGCAAGCCTGAGATTTCTCCATTTCAAAACATAGGAAATGCTGTAAATACCATAGCAAATGCAATTACCAGAGCGTGATAAACACCACTTCGTTAGCAGAGACCACAGGAGGCTTCTCCTGCTTCAGACATTTCTGACAATGAGCAGGAACCAGAGGCCAATCCTGAAGTCTGGACACAGAACAGGCAGGCAAATGCCTCCAGTCTGGGATTTTGTTTTTAGCCCTTCTCTGTCCTGATGCTTTGATGGAAGGTGTCTGCTCCTTCATATCCTCAACATCTGTAATGTGTTTCATGAGCAATGACTGTCTGTAAGGACAAGATGCATTCCAGTGGCTCCACTGTGCCTCTGATTTGGAAGCACCAGGACATTTCCCATCAGTAGTTCAGGTGCTTTCAGATATGGGTTAAATATAGGAGGATTTTGTCACTGGATGTGGTTTTGAGCCATTTTTATTACAGCAGGCAAGATTTGAGCACAAAGTATTATTTCCAGGACACATTTAATCGATGATTCTACACCTTTGGGAAAAGAATCAAGACTCACATTTGTTCCTCTGCCCTTTGAAACCAAGGCTTAAGAAAACACAGGCTCCATTAGGATTTCAAGGGACAGATCGTGAAGTGTTCACTCAACCCAAACAAAACGTGCCTGAACTTAAAATGTGTAAAAGGACAAAAACCAAATCATTGATGGTAGTAACAACCCTTCTGTAGAGTCTTCTTTAAAGTGTTTGTTTCCAATCCTCAGAGGCTTCCACAACATCAGCACTCATGTCCAGCATGGCACAGAGAACTTAGAAGTGATTTTTAAAAATATTCACTCCAGGCTGTCTTTTTTAATCCAGCTGATGGAGGTGGGCTTTGGATGCTACCTGGTTCCTTCTGGAGCTGCTCAGCCTCAGAGTGGGGGAAATAAACCCTCTCCAAGGAGAGCAGCACAGACATCCAGTTTCAAGAGTAACAGGACAGGGACAGGGTGCTCTGAAAGCCTACACAGCCCCTCCCAGAGCCGTGTCATGAGCCATGCAATGACTCTTCCTCCAGAAGCAGGCAGCCAAAGAGGAATGTCTTCTTCTGACCCATCTAAATCTCCCAGCTTGACCCAAGCTTTATAAATAATAGAGATTTTACCACATCAGTGGGCCACACATTTTGGTGGGTTATTTCTTCATTTACTATTTCCATGAGTTATTTTAATTTTCTCTCATTTACATTGTTATTTTTCTTTGTCTCTACTCACAGACAACTCTCCAGCAGAGGTACTTACAGACTAAGTAAGTTTTTTTCCCCCTAGATAAGCCATGTACATAGATATTCTCACTTAAGGCAACTTTTATAGATCATGAATAAACTCTCTCCCAGCCAACCCAGAACTCAGAACTCTTTTAAAGCATGAGCATGTGGCAGAGGTGCCCTATGGTTACTGTGACTAAGCCCCTTCCTCATTATTGCTCATCTTCCACACCTAAGGATGCTGCTTTAAAGGTGCAAAACAGTTTCCCCACTCTGCAACAAAATGGAACATTTTGAGTGGATGTGGCTGCTGTGTTTTTGCTTCAAAGGCTCTGAAACAGGATTTCCTTCTTCCCCCATGTAAGGGAAATTAGGATTTAAAGCATCTGAATTTCCATTCCTGTCCTGAGCCATTGTCAATACAAGCTGTTCCTCCACTTCGATTTTCCCTCATTTCTCTCCCCAGCCACCATCCAGTTAAGCACTTAAATAATTTTCCACAATAAAAAAATCTAATAAACAACATCCAGAAGAACATATTTGTGTTTGTACCCTGTTTAAAGGCTCTGGAAACACATAAAGAAAGCCAAACAAACAACTGTGCTCTGAAATGAGTGTACAGCAAAGACAAATGAAGGCAATAAACTCATTGCATTTTGAGGAAATGAAGAGGATATGAGATACCATCCACCTGAAGAAGGAAGCCAGACTTCATACCACCAACATGCTCTTTTTGAATAAACTACCAAACCCTAGCTGCTCATGCGTCACCCAGCTTAAAAAAACTCCCTACTCAAAGTACAGCACTACCTGTGCAATAAGGCTGGAAATCATGGGAGGTGAAGGGCACAGGATTTCAACAAATAAGTTTACCAGCAAAAGAAAAATAATTCAGACAGTTGTTTCTAATCCCAGAGGGCAGGAATCCGGGATCAAAAAGAATTGTCTCCACTGGACTGGGATACAGATCCCAACACACCTGCCTTGCTTTTACCTCTGCAGAATGGAAAGAGTTCTCCTGCTGCCCCTGCATAGTGAAGAAGATGGGTCAGTTTGAGGATAGAGTATGTAAATATCAGCTTGCATTTTAGTCCCACATCTTGTCTCAATATAAAAAATTGCATCAACCTTCCCCCTTGCAGTTGCTACTGGTTCCTTACTGATCTAAGAAATGCAAAAATACTGCAGAAAAAGTCCATTAAGTGCTTTCAGATCTCAGGAAATACTGTTTTTCCTTGCTTGCTCATAAGTTTTTTGGACAGAAATTTAGACCTTAGTTATATTATTTTCCTTTTGTATTTTACAGTGTCATGGAAACTTGCTTCTCCCTCGGTGTATTTTCCCCTGCTGTCATTCCTTTTACAGATAACTTGACTAACAGTTGCAGCAGCCTTGTTCCAAAAAAAGTTGACAGACTGGGGCAGCAAGAGGAGGGAGTCACTGCATCAGCTGCCAGAGACACCTGCAATGATTTGTGCAGAAATCAGCTGCAATTGGTCCACCAAAACCGTATGTTCCCAGTCCCTTGAAACCAGGTTTGTCACTTCATATTAGCTGCTGCAAGGGGCTGAGCGCTGCCAGGGCCAGCAGCCAAGCCAAGCCTGGCACCACATGGCTGCTCCTGGCTGAGCACAACAGGGCAAGGATGCTTCTCCAGGGGAATTTGGAAAGGTACTTGGCTGGCAGAGGCAGGACCAGTTTAAAAGGTTCCATCTGCAGCTTCCATTAGGGACTTGAACTCCTGCTGCCTCAGGGCCAACTTGGCTTGTCATTTGTGAAACTAAACATCAAAATGCATGGGCTGGGAGAAAATATGTCCCAAATTAAAAGATCTCATCTCCCTTCAAGCCACAATGGCTGATCTGGTTACAGGCAGCATCACAGGTGTCCTGTCTGCCAGCTGCCAGCTGGATTTTGGTGGCCGTTGATTTTAATAAATGTTTTGCTCCATCTTTTTCTGTATCTATCTCACAGGTGGGTCAGGAGAGAAAGAGGATTTGAAAGAAAATACTTTCCCTGGTTCAAGGTCAACTGGAGCCAGCAACTAAACCAAAGGACAGGTCTGCCCACAGTGCCTGTAGGAGCATCACATTCATCAAAGAGAAATCCTGGTCCAGGACTACTGAACTACATGAATCATCCTTTCCACCTGCTGACCAACTCGAAGTATCAATTTGCACACAAAAACCACACAACTCATCTATAGACTCACAGATTTACAGAAGGGCATGGTGGCTTGCATAACTGGGTTGAACAACACATAACATTCCCTCATTAATTTTGGCAGATCTTGTTCCAGAAAACTTGCCTGAGACTCATTCTGAATGCATTCCCCAAGAGTTGGCTCTAGGAAAGGTCTAAGAAAATCCAAACAGGTGGAGAGCCATGTGCAGCCAGCTATAATGTTTGCTTTCCCCTCCTGCTCCAAACCCAGTCAATGGCCCTGCAATAGCCACAGTGTGTTACTGTGATCAGGATGCCAGGACTAAAATTTGAGCACCAAATCATCTTTCAGTGGCTCCCAAGCAAAGTCAGTACCTTCACCCTCTGAGACTGAAATGTCATGGAACAAGTATGACTTGTAAGCATGACTGGATTAAAAAAACAAAAACAAAAACAAAAACAAAAACAAAAACAAAAACAAAAACAAAACAAAAAAAAAACCCACCCAACAAACAAACAAATCATTTAAAAATAATAAAAATTAATAATAATAAAAAAACTCCAAATCCCAAAACCCCATGATCTGCTTCTTTGGACTGCACATTCTGTTTTGCCTAGGGTTAGGTAGATGATACATCCACCTTAAGAACACCAGCCTCAACTCTTTTCCTTGGAGAACATGTCCCAGGTATCTGAGGAGCACCTTGAGTACACAAACCTCTGTCGAGGGAGGGGATTTGGCTGTGAACACAAGCTCTCTCAAGCATCTATTGCCCAGCACCACTCAATTTCACAGTCCAGATCCCCACCAACCCTTTCCCTGTACCTCTCCCTTCATCTTTCACAGTCTACATGTGGTGAGATGTCCCTTCTCACTTTCCCACTCTAGGAAGGCTGTGAACAGGAGGGCAGGAAAGCAGAGGTATCATCACACACAGGGAAGGAGACAGTGGACTGAAGCCAGCCTCTTCACATCTTCTAGTTGCCACTTTTCCTGTGACAGTGTCATCTCCAGAGGGGGTGGATGAGAGGGCCACTGCTCACTACAATGCTGCAATTCTCAGCCCACCTTCAGATGTGGATACTCAAGGTGGGCTTCAACCTTCCCACTGCCCTCTCTGAGGGAGGTATCAATCAGCCCCCTCAGCCACTGCTGTGTTCGCACAGAGGGAACATGACCAGCTCAGTGAAAGCTCATGACCACTTCTCCTGCCTACACAGTGCCTTTGCCCTTGGCTAAGAGACTTCCAAAGGTCAGGGGCTCCCAAAAAACTCTCCATCTAGCTAAGAAAGTACTGCAGCAGGATTTGTGCCCAGCAGCCCAAATCCATCACTGCAAGTCTCTCAACTAGGTCTGGGCTGGAAAGCCCAAGGGTATGGCATCCCTGCAGACAGCCTTGGGTGTGAAACAGAGGAGGGACAACCAGGTCTCTTCAGCCCCACCTTAGTGTCTCTCAACATGCAGAGCTCAGCCTACAACTATCAACTGTCTCTGTGGCCACCAGCCAGATGGAAAACCTGAGAGGTGTCCTGCAGGCTGGGGTCAGATGTCAAGATGAACTTGGCCACCAAGTTCAAGTACAGCAGTAGATAGCCTTGTGCCACAAAATATGGAATGATTTAGAGCATTTGGCAGAACTTCATTAAAATGTGACTCTGGATAATTAAAAGCAGCCTGGAGCCATGTGGGTCTCCTTTCCCTGCCAATTCCTGGAAGGATTGCTGCTTCACCCTTCGAGGAGGCAGCAGTACACATACACACACACACAGACACACAGACACACACACACCCCTGGTTGTGTTGGCATTTCCTTGCTCAGCAAGTTGGAAACTGGATATTTTTAAGGATATTATGTACTTGGATGTGCCTGAGACACAGTCAGAGAGAGCTGTGCTCTGGACTAATCTACATTGCCTGATAGGCAGCAAGTTGGTCCAGACACATTCACCAGCAGCTGTGGCACACATTGGGGCTCCCCTGTTGGTACCAGGAGGGTGCTGAGTGGGGGTCTCACCTCGACACCTCCTCGCCAGCACAGCTGCCATGGGGACAAAAGTGCAGATGGGTGGGGAAAAGCTCCATTTTCAATCCTAAATTCTGACTGTTCACAAATGATATCAAAACCAAGGCTCTGTTATGCCGGGTCATGCCTCCTGCATTGTGTATGAAAACCATCCAACCTACTCCTGACAGAAATAATGTGCCTCTAATAAACAAATGAAAACCAGAGAAATCACCTTATTTTTCTCCTGGGAAGCACTGCTCAGATCACCTACTGGGTGCTAAAAATATGATAAAGACCATATGCCATAGAAACATTCTGTGGATATGTTATTATGTATTCCTTTGTGATCTTTTACTCTGTGTTTTATCAGCCTGTATGCATGTGGAAAAATAGAAGACTGATAGGGATATGCCAATCAGAACTCTAATAGTCCTCTATCACAGCCTGGGTGTGAAAATTCAGAAAAGAATCAATGCAATTTCTGTGCCAAAAGGCTCCTGAGGATGTTACCCAAATGTATCAATTGTCTCGTGGTCTTCCCTTGCCCCAGACACTTGTCAGCAGTTCTCCATTTCATCTGATAGTGCTTACATGTACTTAAATTAAACACAGATCGTAGGGAGGGGATATGCCCTGGGTGGGTTTCTGGGAGGAAAACAAAAGCACTGTAAATCACTACAAAAACAATCCAGAAGTGATGGCATTTTCTATCATGCTATTAGGCTCATGGAGAAACAACTTCTCTAACCAATGCCAGGGCAAGAAATTTAAAAGAAGATTTTCAAACCTCCAGATATTGGACTTCACTTTAATTCTATTTTGAGGTATTTTTGTACTTCCCTTGCCATGTAGCACTGTTTTTAACTGAGATTATTTTATATTTCCCTAGTGTCTTAAGACCAGAGAAGGAAGAATGTCTAATGTAGCTCATACAACAAGCAAACACAAAAACTCGGGACATGGGAATTAAAGAGAACTGTCTCCACCAAGCCAAGATGCTACCTGCCCTTTTTCAGACTGCTTCTTCTCCTAAAACTGCTGACTCTGGACTCCATGACAGAATGAGCATTCTCCAGTCTTTAAATTCATCTCCCAGAACTCAGAGCAGAGAGAGAACTCGGCAAGCACAGAAGCTCTTAACTTTAATAAGAGAACAAAAATACTATTTTTTCATTTTAATTTTGTGGATAACATTAATTATCCTGGATAGCACAGTTTTCAGCTTGTTTTTCCTAGTAGCCAGGATTTGCAAGACTCACAGAGCAGAGTCACTTTCGGCATCAGCAATGTCCATCACAGCTACCACAGGAAGACCTCTGGCCCATGCATCCAAGGCAGCTGAGGCTCTCTCAGGACATGATACTATTTAATCACTTCCAAAATCAGGCTGGCCTGAAAAATTATGGGGGCTTCCCCAACTTTCCTTCTTTCTTCTTCATCTCCGGGGGCATGTTGCCTGAGAGATGGATAAAAACAAGTCCTCATAGCAAACATCATGTGAACAAGCCCTTCTCTAGTAGGCAAAGAGCTTTAGTACAAGCGGCTATTTCTCTGTGGTTTGTCCCCTCATGGTGCTGTGAAGTGTCAGTGATGGAGACCCTCTAGCACTGACCTGGTTGAGAGCATCAAGGAAGAGACAGGCTGGGACCAGCAGATGTGCTGCTGCCCACAGATGGACTCAGGGATTCACCCAACTCAGTGGCTCACAGTACATGCACACAGGAGTTGCTAAAATACAAATAATTCTGAAACTATGTCCTCTACTTCCACAGAGGAAGAATGTAATTTAATTTAATTTTTGCTTTGCACAGTAATGGCAAGGCCATTTATGCAATTACATTGCTTTTCTTATCTAGCTAGCTTTTCTGCTGCTCCAAAGTCTTCCAGGTGTCCCAGTCAGGTCATTAGTCTGTTACAGTAACCATGGTGCCACCAGAGAAGATCCAAACCCAAAGATGCTAAACAGATGCTTGTAGACTGCCAGGCTAGCCCACTAATTACCTTGCTTTTTATTTGGGACACTCACTACTCTCATGAAAGCTCTATTATTACCCAGAAAAAGCTCTGGACATCTCTCAGAAGACAAGTCCATTCATCTAAATCAATTGAGGTAACAGCATGGTTGTGGCCCTTCTGCTTGAGTCAATGCAGGGAGAGAGGCTTAATAAAAGGTACAGTCTCCTCCTGCAATCTCTGAGCTTAATTGAAGTTATCAGACTCCTTAATTTCCATGAACTTTATCTCATTGCTCTCAATGTTGCTCACGATTGGGCCAGTCCCTTGTGATGTGCATGGGATCATTTTGCAGCTCTCCTGCACAGATAATGGGGGAGGCCAAAAGAACACATTTCCTTACCAACCTGTTGACAAAACCAGTTCAAGCCCCTCTGAATAATAACTACAAGTGCTGCTAGAGATTTCTACTGTCCTTACTGACACCAGACCTCCCGTCACTTCTTGTGCAATCCCTAGTGTGCAAACAAAGCAACAAGGTCCTCTTTATGAGATCACACAACCCTGCAGAAGGCCAGGAGGAGAAATTACAGCTCCTATATTTGCACTAAAATGGTGAAACTCTGCAAGGAGGCTAGATTTCAATCACAACGTACAGCATCACCCCTTGGTTTTAGAAACAAGCTTGTGGAAACCTCTGTAACAAGCTGGATTAAAGCAAGAGATCTGCAAACATCACTAAGGGGCTGAGACAAGATGAAAAAGTCAAGATGAAGCCCCATTAGTATCTCTGCAAACACAGAGGCCAAAATGCAAGTGCCTAAAGAAACAACAGCAGGAGCTATCATTGCACTCTGAAACGGCCAGAACAAGCGCCTAAGTGAATTTATGAGATTGTGGGGTTATTGGAAAACTATGGAAAGCAGTATTTGGCTCTTAGCCCAGATTGCAAGGGGCTTAAAAATGCAGCTGGAATTAGCTTACAGCAAAAGCAGCAGGCCCAGGATGAGGGAAGTATACTCATAGAGATGTGCCTTGGGTCTGACCTCTTTTCATCACGTGCCATGGGGCTTTCCAAAAGTTAAAAGCATTTTACAGTGATGGAAAAGGCAGGTGGCACATCCCAGTGCATGAAAAAGTTTCTGCACATCTCTTTGCTCTCTTTTGCATCATCAGACACATTTGCTGGAAGGAGGAAAAGGCTGTCAGTTTTCCTTGTTTCACCCCTTGGGCAGCCCAGACAAGGCTGCCTGCATGCAAGGAGCACTGCAGACAGAAGAGGTCAAGCAGAAAGACAATGTCAGTGGTCATTTTTGGGTCACCTGCCCCATGGCCAGCTTAAGCACACCCTGCAGAAGGGACCTCTTGCTTGGAGTAGAGTGACATAAGGCAAAGACATTCATCTATCATGGGATTTTCTGGCTGAGCGTGCCAGAGCTGCAAATACAAATCATCCATTGCAATTGCACATACTTCTAGCACCATAGTCTCCCTTAAAGTGTCCACCCCAGAAATATGTAAAGAGCAGGATTCCAAAAGACTTTTAGAGTATGAGATTTGGCTGTAAAAAGAAAATTTCATGATTTCTTTATTCCAAACCTCCTCTGGCCTACTACTTTCTAAGCTGACCCTGCATGCAGCTGTTCCAACACCTGGAGGCAGAACCCTACCTGTGAACTCCTGGAACGAGTCTTTCATCCCAGCTGCCTTCTGCTCTGACTATCTCAACATTTCCACCTCTCCTCTCTGGCTGCACAAAACATCCATGATGTATTTTAAGCAACAATTTATGTCAGTACATGGCAGCTAGTGAGATCCCTGACTCCTCACTACAGTATAAGCCTCATCAGACAACCCTTCATTCTCTGTCCAAGCTCTTCCCAACTTGACACCATCACAGAACCCCTGCTTTGGATGTACCCAGGCTCCCAAACATTTATTTTGTTATTTTATTTGTTATTTTTCAAAAACTTCAAGAATAATGCTCTGAATTATGTTCACTGTGCCATGAAGCTGGCACACACCACACATTGCAGCTTAGGAGCCAGCATGGGGCAGTTCAGCTGAGCATATTTGGAAACAGAAATTGTTCACCCTGTGACAGGATGTGAGAAGACATGGTGACAATTGGGAAAGCCACCACTACATGTAACAAGGCAGACAGAGAAGGGAAACACTAAAGAGAGCTGTACCTGGGAAGAGCTGAGGAACAAAATTCTAATATTTCAGCAGGCAGAAATGTCATCCCTTTCCCAGGCTGGGGGACACAGGCGCCGGGAGCCGGTGCTCGGCTGGGCAAACACAGATGCAGGAGCTGAATGGGAGCACAGTCAGCCCCAACTATTTTTAACTGGTGCAGAGGAAGCTTTTACTTTTCATTATGAAGGCGAAACAAAGTGTCCATCAGTTGTGCTGAATTTGTTCACTTGACGGGTGGGGGTTGAAGCACGTAAACCCCCCAGCCCCTGTCTATGGGACCAGCAGCTCTAATCCCCCCCAGCCTGCTCACAGCTGCGTGGGTCAAAGAGTGCAACAGCTGAAATGCACTTTTGATACATATGCTGAGGGCTGTCCCAGCTTACCCTGGGGGTTTCTGCCTGCTGATTTCCATTAGACACGACCAGTGAGATTCCCTGCTGGCATAAACGAGCACCAGCCCATCAAGATCCCCTGCATTTAGCTCAGCATGATGAAATAAACAGTGCAGAGGCATCACAAGCAGACACTAGCAGTTGGATCTGGTGGTCCCCCAATGCCACTTTGCTACCCTGGACAAAAATCCATGGATTTGGCAGCAGAACCACCTTTACTTGCCAAGTATGTTGCTTGTGGCAACAAGGGACAACTGGGGAGCAGGGAAGGTGGGAGGGAGGAGGCAGGGCTGGGACCAGAGCACTCCACCTCCCCCTTCTTGCCCAGACAGGGTTACAGCTCTGCAATTTAATTGTAGGATAATTAATTTCCTCTTAAACATCAATTTCTGCTGCTGTCCCCTCACATATATTTGAACAGCACCATTCCATACTCCCTCCCCAAAATATCACTAGCAAGAAAACACTTGCTCATGGGGCATCCCAAGGAGAGGAGCTGTGTCACTGGCCAGATGGCCACACAGCAGCTCAAACTGTGTATGCTGGCATTTGGCCAGGTGGTGAAAGGAAAAGGCTCAGCCAGTTACTGAATGCCCTGCATCCATCTCCCAAACAAGCCACTCATACATCTGCTGTCACACATAAATATCACACCTCAGGTGAATCCACAGAAGACACAAGTGATGATACCTGTCCTGTCCATCCTGACCTACAAAAGGGCTTAAAATGTTCTCAGCTACCAGGGGAAACCACCAGCCTCACAAAACAAGGTTTGGCACTAAACCAGCTCTCCAAGTTCCACTTTTTTCAAAAGTATATGCACATCCAGAACATGCACACACGACAACAGGTTGCTCCTTTCTGCCAAATAAGCATTTATTAAAATCCTGCATTTATTACACACACTACAATCCTATAAAGGGGCTCAGAAATCTCCAACAGTGGGCCTCTTTGGACTTTACATACGTTCTTAAGGGAGGATTGCCAAGAGGGTGAACTGCTTTCTGTGGCCTTCCTTGAAAGGAGAAAGACACATTTCATCTGTCTTGTTCAGAAGTAAGTGCTGGCATCACTCAAAGGAACTCTACCCTCATCACTCACATAAAACATGCCCTCAAGAGTCTATTTTTCCCCAGCTGCTACAAAGGCAGCTCAGGGCGATTAGTTCAGTAGATGTTTATGCTGTTATGTGGAGTCAAGCAAGAATAATCCCTTACAGTCTATCATGGTCCAGGCACTGGTCTCGCTACATGAGATGAACACAGGAGTTCAAAAGCTAAGATCTGCTCCTGAACCTTTCAGCTGAAATTAAAAAATGAAGTCTAGAGATAGCAAACCCAGGAATGATCTGGGTGGAGGAGGACAGGATCACAAGTAATACTATTTTCAACCTATTGCTCATGAACAAGTTGATATCGAGCTTTGCTCAAATCCACTGGAAGCTAAAGAGGTTAACGTGGAGGTCAACTTTGAAGACAGTTTAATATTTCCTCACCAGTGTGTTATTTTGCTAGTGATACTACCCAAGGAACAGGAAAATCAGGGACCTGCTGCTCTGCATTCATATACATATGTTCACAAAAGACATGGAAATGCTTGTGCTTGCTTTGAAAACAAGGACTGGAAAGCAAATGAATCCCTTACCCGGTTGTCCTCTTGAATCTCCCAGTCACTGGAGAAGCTCAGCACATGCTGTGCCTGAGAGCAGTTGGAAAACTGGAAAAGGCTGGCAAACATCCTTCTATTCTCCTGGGTATCAGGGAAAATTGCCTCCTGGAAGTTGACTCCATGTGGCAGAAGAATGTAGTTCTCATCCATTCTGGAACACAGATTGCAAGGGCAGCCCACTGTGAGAATGAACAGCACTCTCTCTCCTGCAGAAGTCACCTGTCATGCTTCAGTGTGGCTCAACAAAAAGCCACACAGACTTTTAGCCAGCAAGTGGCTCTCAGCTCTCCTAGCACGTAAGTCACCAAAATTACTATTTCCACCACAAGGACCAGATCAGGCAGCAGCAGTAAGGACCAAACAGGCTCCTTCCACCCTGCAGACACCTGTGAAACCCCAAGGAAGGGGTGAAGGAGGCAAATCTGTATTTTGGGCCAAAGTTTCTACTGAATTTGCATCACTTTGCCCTTAAGCTCAGAGTTTAAGTACTCCTTCAAGCAGTCAATAAATAACTTGTGTCAATAAAATGTGTTTAAAGATGTTGCTGCAGACTAAGCTCTAGACAGCATCAAAATTAGTTTTGTTATGCACCCAGTGTAAGGATATACCAAGTATTTCAAAACAAGCCACTGAGCAGTATTTCGCAAATGCTCTTGAATTAAAAGGTCATGGTGATGGCTCTGTTCCCACATTGTGGTTTATTTTCTTATTCTTTCGATGAGCCCAAAGTCAGGGTTTGGCTGGGACTCGGGAGAGTAGATGGAAAGCTATCGGGTGAGTATTTGGGAATGGGTTTTAAATTCCCATGCCAAACTTCGGCAAACAGGCGCTGGCTTCTCTCCAGCTCTGTGACCGTCCCGCCGTAAAAACAAAAGCAGCAGCACTCGCGAGCTACTCAACAGCAGCTCCCTGTGCATGTGCTGGCCGACAGTGCTGGAATACTATGGGAGTTTGGTGTTTCGGGCTTCTCTTTCCCTATGAAACTGCGAGTGGAAGCGCTAAGGAGAAGGCGCTGCGCGGAGCGCGGCAGCGGGACGGAGCGAACCCTGCGGGCAGGAGCGGGCGCGCATCCCCCGCCCGCAGAGATGCCCCGGAGCCGGGATGCGACATCCCAATCCCTCCCCGGACCCCCCTACCCCGGACTCACCGGAGGAAGAAGAAATAAGCGTAGCCCTGCATGACGGTGTGCGAGTGGCAGGAGAAGTAGCCGAGGCCGGTGAGGTTGAGGCGGGAGCCGGCGGGCACCTCCAGCATGCTGCCCCACGCCTGATCGCACAGCAGCTCGATCTCGGCCGAGTAAAAGAGGTCCCCGGCTCCCTGCTGGGGGCCACCGGGGGGTCCCCTCTGCCAGGGCAGGTAGTTGTAGGCGCCGTAGGGGTCGGGGTGCAGCGCCAGCACCCGCGCGTACACGATGATCGCGGCCAGCTCGGCCCGGCAGCCCTCGCTGAGCGGCCGCCACTCTGCCGGCAGCTGGCAGCCCCCCGCGCCGCCCGCCCGGGTCCCCAGCACCAGCACCAGCCCCAGCACCAGCACCGGCACCGGCACCGGCACCGGCACCGGCAGAGGCGACATCGCGGGCGGCTCCGGGCCGGGGGTCAGGGGGGTTGGAGCGGGGGGCAGGACGGCCCAGAGGGGCAGCAGACTGCCCCGGAGGCTGCGGGGGACCGGGGGTGGGCGAGAGCGCAGGGAGGCAGCGAGGCGGAGATGGGAAGGGCTGGGGGTGCAAAGGGGAGGGAGGGAGGAGTGGAGGGCGCCAGGGGCCGATGCCCAGAGGGCTGAGAGCCGAGCAGACAAGGGGGCGAGGGGGCGAAGATGCAGAGGGGCAGGGGATGTACCGGGACAGAGATGCGAGGAGTAGAGATGCAAAGGGGAGGGATGGGAAAAGGCAGAGATGAGAAGGGGGCAGAGAGGCAAAGGGGAGGGATGTAAGTGAGAGAGGTGCAAAGGGGGAGGTGAAAAGGGAGGGATACAAAGGGGAGGGATGCAAAGGCAGAGTTGCAAAGAGGAGGAATGCAAAGGGAAGAGGTGGACAGGACGGAGACTGCAAAGAGGGAAGATGTAGAAGAGCAGAGATAGGAAAGGCAGGCACAGTCCGGGGTGAGGGCAGCTGCTGCCAGACACTCTCCGGGCCCGGAGTGAGCACTTGGTGGCACCCAGGGCTTTGGAAGGTGAAGGTGTGGCACATAGGGTTTTAGAAGTGCAAGGGTTCCAGTGGAGCAGGGGGCTGTGCACAGCTCCACTAGGAAAGAAAATCCTGAGAAACTTAAGATGTGTTTGTGTAGAAACTTGTAGCTCTAGTCATCCACTTCTCCCACTTCAAATGAGGCTGCAGAAAAACTTGCAAGTGTAAGAGACCAGATCTTCCCAGCAGCCTGCAATTATTTCCCAAAATACATCTGGTGAGCAAGGTAAAACTAAAAGACCAGGTTCCAATATATTTTTACTTCCCACTGCTTCATCCTAGAACAGTCGGATGCAGCTTAGGGCTTCTCCAGCTTTTTGGCAGATAGCTCAAAGACTGACCCTCTCCCCACATACAAACTGCAGTGGAGCTTCTCCCAAGGATCCCTGGGGACCTTGCACTACTCATAGCCTCCAACAACCTCTTTTTATTTCAGTATTCTCCTTTTCCCACATCTCATCTCACTTGGAATAATAGTCAGGAATGGGCATGGGATGCTTAAAATCTTTTGGAGCTTTTTTTTTTTTTGTATGAATATCATGGAGACACAGTCATAGTTAAATCTCTCCCTGGCTGTAAAGGTTACTTGAAGTCAGCATGTCCTGGCTGGTTCCTTTAGTCTCACCCTCCATCTGTCTCCATCTGCCTCTCCAGCCCTCTACAAGGACTAGGAGCTCTTGGAAGCAGAAGGTGCTCTTTGTTCCATGCTTATGCTGCACCTGATATCGGAGGATCCTTGTGCAGGACTGAGGTTTGAAATAATAAGCAAATTAATGAATCATCAGTTGAATAATGCTGAGTCAACTTCATAATAGTGAGACAAAACATCTTCAGTGACAAGTGACTTCCTCTGGAATAGTGTCATCAGTCTCATCTGTGTGCTGAAGAGTTTAACAAAGTAGTATTCATATTTCATGATGGCAAAGATGCTACAATATATTTCATCATAGCTTTATGCATGAACAGCAAAGTTGGTTCTTGCTAAGAGAAAAAGATTTTTACTTTTTTCCCTAAAAAAAATTCAGAGTGGCAGATAGAGTTTTTCTAAATTTTTCCTCTGTTTCTCAAAGATCAGTAAATTGCTTTTAACTTTCAGGAAAAAGTTTAAAAGACAATTTTGAATTTTTTAAAGAAAATACCTTCAAGAAATCCCAAAAGACCAACAGGCTCAGTATCTCTTTAATGTTAACTATTATGAAAAACTGCTTTTTGCTTTGGAACCTGAAGGGACAAAACTGGTACACAAGGTTTCAGAGCCTCTTTCAGTAGGTTTTAGATAAATAAATAAAGAATAAAGAGTAAAACAAAGAATTAAGGCTGATGTTGACTTCAGATAAAGCTGAGGCAGTTTTGGAGGCATTTTGTGCAATCCAGTGTAAATGGAGGCTTTGATACGAACCTCAGGTTTCTGTTGAGAAATGGTACCTTGAGATACTGGCAAAGAATAAATAGAGAAGTGTTGCAAGGGGTGGGAGAGACATTCAGCCCATCCAAGACATTCTCTCCATGTCTGTCCATGTCTTTCCAAGTGTTATGACTGGTGTCAGAGCCTGGCAGCTTCAGCCACACAAATCTTGTGTTCAGTGTGGGCAGCAGCATGCGAGTGTTTATGACTTCAGTGCCATTGCTCTGGAGGCAGAGCTCTAAGAATCTGAAGAGATGTTTGAAACCATAGGTTGGGTGGTTTTGTCCTGGGAACCAAATTCTCAGCTTGTGTGAAATGCAGTTGCTATTTCCTCTGTGTATACATAAAAGATTGATATCTTCTGGGTAGTAAAGCCTCACATTTAACCTTCATCTCTGTTTACTGTGCATTGCAAGTAAGTAATGGTCAGCTGTCCTCAAGCCACTTTGGAAATATCTGATCTAAGCTGTGATCTTCTGCTGTTCCTCACATTTCATTTAGCCACCATATAACATAATTTAGCTGGGAGGGAAGACAGGGTGAGAAAGGACAGGCAGCTCACAAGCAAAATATGGAAGTCTTTCCTTAATGCTACTATTAATAGCCTAAACTGCTTGTATTTGACCAGAGTGTTTGAATCAGTGAGCCAGCTCAGAAAGCACAACAGCATTTGCTGGCATACTCTGATGCTGGCTGATGCTCTCCAAATTGCTTTTTGGTGGTGATCACCAGAGTGTGGATGCAAATAATTAATGTTCTGTGGAATTTCTCTGTCATTCTGCAGAGTGGTCATGTCAGCATTTTGAGGATATAGCAGGCATCCATGGAGTTGATTTCAGAGCTGGATGAGATGAAGGGGGCTCTAGCCATAACTCTGGAGCAGACACAGTAGGTGTGCAAGTCTGCACCTAAAAATACCTCTCCCTTGGAAATGCCTAATTTCCTTGGTCTCTTCCATTCATGTTTGCATTCATGTTTGCTGAACATGTTTGATGGTGCCCACTGTCACTGTAAGGACATGAGGTGACTCATCTTCTCCTGTGCCCTCTGTGACATGTCTCCAGCTGAGACCTCTCCCCGTCAGGAGCCTCTCTGGAGATTTATCAGTGTGTAACCTTTCCTTACCATACCAACAAGCTGATCCCTTTGCTGTTTCAGTTCATTAGCAGCTCTCAGATGGGTATTTTGATAAAGAGTTCAAACCACCTACATTCAGTGATTTTGTTCTTAAATTTCTCTCCACAGAAGCATCATCAATTTTCTTCTCTCTTCCTTCATTTCTGAAGTAGTGAAAAGTAACAGGAGCATCTGAATCTGTTCCAGGAGTCCTTTCTCTTCCAGCTCTAGATAACGAGGAATTAGTGACATGAAGTAAGGATTTAAAGCCCTCCCTGGAGACCACATCTTTCAGATCTGTGTTTGCTGTTTCTCTGCAGGGATCCACCGGCTGATCTGAGACATTCTTCAGTGCAGTGTGAATATTTTGTACTGTGAACTCAGCGTGGGTCTGACAAGTGCTGTAGCCAAAACCAGCTAATCAGAGGAACACCAATAGAGCCAATTACTGCTCAGGCTGCACTTTCAGCCACTCATGCATGTGCCACAGTTATTCATTCACTTCCTCTGCTTAGATAGTCTTGTAGACTTTGAGACAGGCTCATGATTTTCCCAGGCAGGAGCTCTTCGTTTTTTTTCCACACATTTTTACAGATATTTAAATCAAAGGTTTCTCTCCCTGGGCTATGTAATTTTCTTTGCTGTTTCTGTGGCAATGTGGGTGATTGAAACCTTTTATTAAAACATTGTTCTGCTCTCTTTGCCTCTAAAGTATTGACTGAGTTGAGTGTTAGTCCTGGTATCAAACTGGAGAGCATGGTGCTCAGTCTGCCTGCCTTTCTGGTGGGTATAAGTGATCTGAAACCTCAGCTCAGATGTCTTTTATTTATATATCTGCAGTGATTCCTTTGTAGTCCAGGGTACAAAATATCAAACTCAGATTTTTTTCCCCCCTCCCACCACTCTTTAAACTGGGTGACCTACAAAGATGAGTATTTGGCTGTGCTAGTGTCCCCACAGGAAGAGATGTTTTTGTTAGTTTCTTCTATCTATGCTTCTCTAATTTGAGTAATTCTTCTCATAGTGTGACATTTGGTCCATTGTAGTTAACTATTTTTGTACCAATACTGGGCTGGCTGATTCCTATTTAAAAAAAAAAATAAAAATAAAAAATCACATTTCCTGGCCATAGTTCTTCATGTTTTTTCTTTTGAAGAGTAATCACAACATTGAAGAAACTGGACCTGTCTTTGGGGATCAGCTGGGAATACACTGCTGTCTCAAAGAGTTTGGAAAGATTTATTTTATGCACAGCAGTAAAAAGACTTTCTGTAGAATCAATGAGAATTCAAATGGAAAAGTGATTAGAAGGATGAGGTAGTTGGTATAGATGGAGGTCTTTGGTTATACCTTCACTGTATCCTTCTTGTCTCTTTTGGCCTTTACCTTTTCCCCTGTCCATCTAGACAGAATCATAGAATGGGTTGGGTTGGAAGGGACCTTAAAAGATTCCCCAGTTCCAACCTCCCTGTCATGGGCAGGAACACCTTACACTATACCAGGTTGTTCAAAATCCCATCCAGCCTGACACTGAACACTGACACTGCCCAGGGATGGGGCATCCACAACTTCTCTGGGAAACATGTTCCAGTGCCTCATCACCTCTCAGTAAAGAGTTTCTTCCTAATAGCTAATACAAACTTACTCTTAGTTTGAAACCAATCCCCCTTTTCCATTCTGCCCTCACTATGGTCACTGAATCCTGCTCTCCTTTCCCTTTCCCTGATCTCTGACAAACCTCACCAATTCAAATGCAGTTTCCTTTGGATCTGGACCTCTGTCCTGTTAGCTCCCACCTTAGCCTGGTTCTCTGACATCTGAGGACATCTGGTCCTCATCTCAGATCCATTGTGTCTAAAGGGGAACTGTTTTTCTCTTATCTACCACTTGGACTTAAAACCTGGATGACATCTTCACTTTAGACTTCCCTCTGTATTCTCAAGGTCGACACTTTCCCTGTAGCCTCTCCCAGACATTCTCCCTTTCCTGCCACTCACAAAACAAAGATGCTTTTTTGCCTCATACCTGGAATCCTGCAGCATCTTTTCCTGAGCAGACCCAGCCTTGGCCCACCACTGTTTATCCAACTTATTGCCATAGCCAGTCCTCTTCCAGCTCATCATGACTGAGCATGTTCACCTCCCATCTTTTCCCTGGATTCCCTTGGCTACCTACCTCCTCCACCCTCTGTCTACAGAAGAGCTCTGAGGCAAGGACTTCCTTGGCTCCACATTTCTGCAGCATCTGGATCGTGAGCTGTGACTACAGGTCCAAGAACAAGAATAGCAACAACATGCAAGCTGATTCCAGCCCAAGTCAGGAGAGGCCAGAAGTTGCTGCACTCATAAGCCTGTTCATAAATCAGTGTGAAATGTGCTGTCTGAACGTAGCTCCCAGTAGACACACATCTGCATAACACACCACTGACACAACCGACGGTGGGAAAGACATCCAAACAGAGCATTCCCACAGATGGGGAGAAAGGAATAAAGACATAATTTCCCTGTCCCTGGGGTGAACCCTGCCTCAGGTAAATGCACTTTTTAAGCATCAGAGGTTTTGAAGGCAGAGGGACTGTTAGGAAAGTCTAATTTGTCCACACTGATGATGTCACTCAGGGACTCCTGTGTCATGATCATTACTGAATTTAGAAGGAAGTGGAAGACACACAATTCTCACTT
The DNA here is from genome assembly GCF_001522545.3 of Parus major. NCBI lineage: Eukaryota > Metazoa > Chordata > Aves > Passeriformes > Paridae > Parus > Parus major. The sequence goes on from NC_031773.1 coordinate 5,849,155, forward strand.
TAAAATCTCAGGTGGTAGAGAAGATAGGTCATCCCTTGGTCAGTTGTCCCAATGCTAAAATCTTATACTTTTTCTCCTTCTGGATCTCCCTGGCTTCAGATTCCATCCATAGGTTCATGTCATGCTGTTATCTGCTATGTGAAAAAAAAAAAAACTCCTCTTATTAGAAATTCTCACACAGCTTTGGCATTTATAATTCAATAATCAAGCCTAGTCTCCAAAGAGCCAGGGAGAGAGCAGCAGCACCACATCTATTTGGTTTTCTGCTCTTTTATCCAAGAACCACATTTATTCTGCTAGCCAGCATTACACAAGTATGGAACAATTTTCATTTGTCACTCCTGAAGAAAAAATTGTATTGGCAAAGTAAAACTTGCCCTTCAATCCAAGCTTCACTTATCAAGTGAAAAAGTAAAACTTGCCCTTCAATCCAAGCTTCACTTATCAAGTGAAGGCAATTCTGGCCTGGTTTTGGGCCAGAGCAATAATCCCTCCAGCACCCAGTCACTCACACTGGTTCTTTTCAGCTGCATGAACACAAAAGAGTGATGAAGAAAGTGATGCTTACATATCTAAGTCCTAATGTAACAGTCATATTGTAAGACTTTGGCTTCTTGTCCAGAAATAAAAAGATAGAGATGTGAAATGTTTTGTCTTTGCTCAAGTCTTCTGGATTTTTATCTTGTCCCTCCTATGTTTCCTGAGAGTTGAATTTTCTTCAGTTTTCAAATCACAGCTGGAGGTAACATGTTTGACACAGTCTTCTTCTAGAGTGAATTTAGTGTGCTAAGTGGTAACAGATTGCTGGAGCTGCCTTCCCTCTGTGCCCCCAGCAGAAGAGAAGCAGGACACACCAGAGCTGTGGAAGGGGTTTCCTTTCAAAAGGACCAAGATGCTCCCAAACAAAGCCCTCTCTGTCTTTGTGAGTACAAAGATGTGCAGGTAGATCCAGCAGAAACAGGTCATCAGAGACAAGTATCCCTGTGCAGCCTTTCTTCCTTCTTTACTCAGAAACCAGCACCTGCTCTCAGAGTGTCTTATGTAGAGCCCAAATGGAAATAAGAATCATTATCCTCATGCTATTACTGTCTGAATAGCAATGGGCACTTGTGTATGGGAGGCTGCCCAGCCCCAGCTTGGGATGATCCCACACAAATGAACATTTCTTCTTGCAGTTTGGCTGGATAGAACAAAAAGGGGGAAAGGGCATTTTATAATGAGAGACCTTGGCACCATGGCTGGTTAATGCAATTGAACTCACTCTGCTCAGTTTTCACAACTGGGTTCTTACTTTGATGAGTTAATTCCCTTTGACGTCCCTTCTGTCCCTCCCCTGCTTTCATTGAGTCTAAAATAACCCAACTGTCCATCTTGCTTATGGAATTACTGAACTTTTAAGAGAACACAAAGTGCTCTCCCACAAGGATTTGGGATTAAACCTCTCTTGTTTATGTTAAACATAACATCTTAATTCTTCCACTGCTGGAGGGCAAATGAGTCCACACAACCCCAAAGAAACCTGCTTTCAAGCCCTATAGCAAAGGTCAGTGTGATTTGTTTCTCATTACAGATGTTCTTTCCAGTAAAGTTGTCTCATGGTATATGACAGTTCTATTACAAAACACCTCTATATGATTTAAAGCATTTTTGTTTAAAATCTTTTCCATGATAAACTAACAGATGTTAGTTTCAGCACAGTTCTCTCAAACTGCACTAATCAATGGAGTACCTGATTATTTTTCCTGGGGTGGGGTGAGGAAAACAACTGTTTCCCATCCCACATCTCATTCAACACCCAAAAAGATCTGGATTTGGAGTGGGTAATCCCACAGAAGCTGGCATTTCTTTGAACTGGGTCTGACTTCAATCTCCTGGCTCTGGGGCTGTGTGCGCCTATGTACAGATGTGCATGCACATCTGGAGGGGAAGACTTGTGGCAAAGAGGGGCAAGGCAGCACAGATTACTGAGTGATGGATTACTGTAGACTGCCATAGGCTTAGAAGTGCCTCTGCACCCCAGGAAACCCCACAGATGAAGGGGTAGGAAATAATGAGGGATGAGGCAGACACAGGGATGCAGAGCACAAGAGAAAATTAAAGACAGTGGGGAAAAAGCAGAGGAAGTGGGAGAAATAGACTCAGGACAGGAAGAAAAAGCCAGTAAGGGAAGTAGCTTGTCAAGGAAAATTTTAAGCATAGAAGGAACAAATGAAAGAATTAAGTTAACCAATTGGACAGTATATAGTAAAACCAGAGAAATAAGGACAAGAAAGGAAGGGAAATGAGGAAAAGGGAGGAAAATGAGAACCCTAAGCCTTTTTTTTTTTTTTTTAACATGGCCACCTATTGGATTTGTCCCATCAGAGAAACATGTACATCCCCACAGGAGTTGTCAGACTTTCTGTAACACCAGCTTTCACACTCACACTGGCCAGCTTGCATTGCCTCTTGTCCTGCAGAAAGCTGTGCTTAGCCTGAGTGTCATGTCCTGCCTCATGCCCTCTCTCAGGTGCTTCCTGTTCTCCTGACCCTCCTGGAGCCAGGGAACTGCTGAGCCTGCTCCATCACAACCCCACCATCACCTCCAAACCACCTTTTTTCTCATGGGCATTCCCTCACCTTCTTCAATTTCTGGGCCATTTTAAATGAAGTACCAGGAGGAGAGAGGTGAGTTTTCTTGTCTGGGGTGGCCTTATAAGCTGTGTCCTGACAGTGCAGGGTCATAACCTTCCCACCAACTTCCAGTAACACTCTCACTCCCCACAAACCATCATTCCCCAACTGCCAGGCAGGAAGTTTCTCTCTTTAACTGCTGCTGAGAGGGCATTAAACAACCTAGAAAAGAACTCACAAAATGGGTCAAGGCCCTGCTCTATTACCATATGGGCTTTGTATTTTTCTGCCTTAAGTTGGTCTTGTTCTTTTCTGCTATGCTGTAGAATAGAGTTCTATCCACAGATCAACTGACATGAAAGCACATCCCGTCACCATTGTGCAGGGGGTTCCTTTGAATTTTAAAAATTACCTTTTGCAAATGATAAAAAGGCTGCACTTAACCCAGTGAGTTAACCCAAGCACATGGCTAAGGCAATGAAATGGGCTCTGATCCAGCTCCCTCATAAAGAATCCTCCTCTTCTCATGGCAATCAGCTGGATTGGTGCTGAGCACAACTGTCCTAAGGGGAATTTCTTTTCTCTGGAGCTGGGTCAGCAATGCCACCAATATTCATGAAGGATTCACTTGAATGCTTGTGATGAGGGCAATGCTGCTGATGGGTTCCTATTGGTAATTCAGTCCTTGTCCCAAATTCCTTGGCAATGAGAAGTTCAGAACCTGCCTCTGCTGAAACTCACCCACACAAGTGCTGATGACCCAGTGGCAGAGACAGCTGGCCGTGCTGCTGTGCAGGGATCGTTGCATTCACATACACACAGCAGCCAGTGCAAGGCTGGCTAATTCACATCATATGACAAGGCCAGGACAGCTGTCCCCTGGCCACCATTTCAGGGGCTGGGGACATATGTACAAAACAGGTGCTGTTGGAGCCAGTGAAGGATACAAGGTCCAGCAGCAGCAGCCAAAGCAAATTATTTACTGGATTATATGGCCTATCAGCAGAGCTGCTTGGCTCCTCCTTGGATTGTCTGGGGTGAAATATCACATTTTATATGCTTATCTGGGGTGAGATTTCTGCAGAAAAGATTTCAACAGTCTCTTCACCAGGGCAGTCTAAAGAGTAATGCCTTTTTTTTCTTGTGTAGGAGATTTCTTCCTATGAGTAGAGGCAAGACTTTCATATCTGGCTGAAACATGGGGATGGAGAAGGAGATTGACTGGAAGGATAAGATTTGGGGACAAAAATGCCAAGGTAGGTCATTTGGGTACCAGCTTCTTACTTCATAAAGGGATTGTGAATTCACATCCATTAACCTCTTTATGGCACTCAGCTAACATGGAGAAAAGCACCACAGGAAAGTCCATACAAGTGTTAATAGTTCTGCCTCTCAAATTGTTACAGATTCAAGGATGGGATTTCAGAACATTTGCACACTGAGCAGTGAAGATAAAACGTAAGTGCTCACTAGGAGGGCACATTTCAAACTGTTGCTCATGGCTCAGTGCCCTGAAGAGACAGCAGGAGTTTTTGTGCTACTGAAGATTTACCATTATTCATTTGCATCTACGTGCACGTAGCACTGAGACAGAGGGAGAGACCTTCTCTGTTCATCCCATCTCCAATTCAACAGTTAGAGAAGAGCTGCTTTTTGAAGATACCCTGCTAAAAACCCTGCTGTACAGAGATTTGCTGGAGCTGGGCACAGGCAAGCCTGAGGTCCTGAAGCACTTAGAAGTGGCATTCATAACACAGACAGCCCAAAGAAGTTGTCCACCTTACTTGGAGAGTCAATCAACAGCAGGAATTTCTGGGAATAAGAGCACAAATTCATTTGCTCACAGCTTTCCCATTGCAGCCCTCTGTCCTCTCACCATGAGTTTGCTGCTAAGTTCATATCTGAGCCCTGTCTGCTACACAAGTGATAACGACCACAGGGGGAAGGGAAATATCTCTTCCACAGAGGTGCATGTTAATCTCTAGTTTGGATTAAATATATCTCAGCTGCTAGAAACAGCTGAGAAAGATTTTTTTTCTTTGCTGTTTTTAAGTGTGATGCATTCTTCTTCTTCATCATCCCCTCATGAAGGGGGAAAGAAAAGCTTGGATAAAAACCTTACTCCAGGGCAAGAAAAGATCCAAACTGCAGCTTTGCATAAATCTGTCACTTTGATTCCCCTGAGAAGAACTACAAATGTGAAAAATGGCAGAGTAAAGCAAGTACAGGTGTTAAGTCCTCTTTTTTTTTTATTGTGGGGAGAAAAAAAAAAAGGGAGAAAACATTTTTTTGTGGGTTGTGAGCAACCCCCTGAGCACGGTGCCTTTCACTCAGCTTTATGCTTCATTAGCTCTTCCAGAACTATCTCTATGTCCATGAAATCTTGTTTCTAAATGAGAAAGGAAATGGGGAAATTGTCCCTCATCAGTATCTGCAAAATCCACATTAATATCTCTTTGCTGTGTCTGCTGTTTTATTCGCTCTCTAGAACAATTTGTAGGGCTTTTCCCCCTCTCTCTCACTTTTAAACACTAGTGGATCAAAGATTTTTCTGAGTTTGGCTCATGTGTGGGAGGGCAGCTTCTGAGGACACTCAGTGATGTTTCACCCCAGGGTCAGCTTTGCATCCTGCATTAAACTTGGCTCTTTAACTTGCAACAAAGGAACACTGTTGTTACAAACACTTTTTTCTGTCCTCAATCCTTTCACTTCCAAACGCTTCTGCAACAAGTGACCAGATTTTGCTCCGGCAAGTGACGGCAGCCGTGGGGGCTGAATTCATCTTTGCTGGCAGTGCCCTGGTTGCACCCAGCAGGACCGACAGCACCTGGAGGCAGGGGCTGCCCCTCGGTGGCCCCTGTATTTGGGGCATGCTGCAGGGCCCCTCACACCAGCAGGAACGGCACAGGCTCGTCCTGCTCTGCCTGGGGCTCCTCCTGCCCCCAGCCATCCCACGCAGACCCTGTCTGGCTGCAGCCCAGCTCCACACCCCTACCTTTGTCCCTTAATCTTCCATGCTCTCATTAAGCAGGAGGTGTTTTCCTTAAGGCTCCATTGTGCAGAAGGAAATTGCTTTTGCCACTGCAGTCCCAAGGGCTGTACATTTCTCAGGCAATTAGGCCTTTATCAGGCTCAACGGTGTAGAGATAAGGATTGCTGAATATCTGTTGGCTGACACAGATTGACATAGACATATAGCTTAATTAATGTAAGTGAAATGCTTTGAAGTCCTTTTTATTCTTCTTTTGGGGCTGTTTTTGTTTGTTTGGGGGTTTTTATGTTGTTGTTCACTAGTTTGTTTTAAGGCTTTGCCCAGTAAATTGGTAAAAGTATATTTGGAGTAAATGCAGTGAAATTATTTAGGACATTGTTGGGTACCACTGGTCACCATGTCTAAGTCTGGCAAGCTGCTCTCTCCAGTCGTGATGGCATTGGTGACGATTTCCCTCCTGTGACAGTCTCAGGACCTGATGGGACTGGAGACCCCAGATTGCTCACCCCTTTCTCACACTCAATCACAGCAGGACTCAGGGTGCTGAGCCAGGAGCCCCATCTCTTGCTCTGACATTGGAGAAAGCTGCCCACACCAGGACATCTCTAATCCTACTCAGCTATAAGCCGACTGGATGTGGAAAATGGTTTACCCACCAAGGGAGTTTTGTATTACAGTGCTGCGCTGCTTGTGCTGGAAGCCAAATTAATAGTAAGGTTTGGCCAAGTTCTGCATAGTTTGAAACCTGATTTTTTACTCAGTTTCTGTCTGACAAAGAGCACGATTTTGGCATCTCCATCAGCAGCTTTGTTTTCTGGGCTGTTACTCCCATTCCAACAAGCAAGGCACAGGTGGCCTATGCTCAGACAGGATTCCTGTGGGTCTTGTGACTTTAGGGATGTAAGTCTTGTGACTTACATGGGGATGAGTTTAAACAGATGAAAAGTGAGAATCTGTGGAATTTCAGCAGCCTCTACAATTAATATGCAATGACAGAGGTAGGATGAATTCCACCATTGCAGTACATGGTTTTTCCTGAGGACAGGCAGTCCAGGCTAATGTACAGCTCTGCTCCTTGTGTGGTGACTGGGAGATCACACTGAATCACACCAAGAGTTGTGCTGGATTGTGATTGGAGTTTCTCATTTCAGTGATCGACCAACCCTCACTGAAACAAACAGGAGGCTAAAACAGATGTTTTTAATGTGATTTGGGTTGGCTGTCAAAACCCAGCATTATTTGTGATCATCTCTCTTACATCCCTCTGAGATTGAAGAAACTTATTATGGACAAGTGCAATCATATACAGATATGATGAACATATGATATGATTAATACTCCACAATTTAGATCAGAGTTCAGATCTCTCTTAAGGAAAAGATCTTTTTCTGCCCAATATCCAGAAGCTAGAAGACAGTTTCCCAAGAGGAATCCTTGGCTCTTCAGATTGCTTCCCTCTTGGTTCATCTTTCCTTAAAGGCGTTTCAGAAAGTGATGAGTTCTGCACATACTGGAAATTGCAGAATATTTTCTGAAAGAGAAATGCATTGTAAGACAGTAAAACCTAGCTGGTCTAGCAGGAGCTGAAGTCAGGACACCAGAGTGTAATTCTCCTTCCTGCCTCTGTGACATTTTGGGCAAGTCACCAAAAGTCCCACCGTACCCCAGTCTCATTTGTAACTAGGGATAACAGCATTTTCTTTGATCACAATGCTGTGGTGAAGAAGAGATCCTGGAATATGATACTATAGTAATGGGGACTACATGAATAAAGCTCATGTTGCAGGAAAGACTACTAGCAAAGGATAGATAACTAGGAAATTGAGGAAAAGAAATACAGCAGTGAAATGTTCAGAACTGCTAACTGTGTTTAAAGATTTGGGAAAATGCCTAGAGCTCTAAGTAGATGCCAGATAAATCAATTATTATAATAAAACTTCTGGGAAGAGGTATAAATGCTGGAATGATCAGATCATGTGTAATTATGAAGAATATTTTCTGTCCTCTTGGTAACACAGAGTTGCAAGGAATGTGTGTGTTGCCTCCAGAAATGTGAGGGGCCAGGATGTCATTCTTTCAGAAACAAAACAGACAAGAACTGAAAAGGAAGGGAAAAAAAAAAAAAAAAAGGAAGAAAAAGAAAATAAAAGCCAAACTAAACAAATGCCTCACAGGTCAATATGCAGCAGCCAGAACTTTGAAAGGCAGCCAAGGGAAATTCCCTGCAAACCTTCCCTCTGCTCACATAGGAATTCCTTGCCCCTAATCTTTGTTTGGGATAAGCTGAATCATGCTATATGGTCTTATTTTTCTTTCCAGCTGTACACCTCCAGGCTGCACACATGCAAGTGGATCATCAGGGACAAATGAGCCTCTACTTTTCTTTTCTTTCCTATGGCACTTGAGTTCATGGTTGGAGATTTTTGTTCAACCTAGTGGTCTCTGCTGGAGCCACCTTGGTCTCAAAGGGTGATGGGCAGCACCCACAAGACCAGAAGTGGTTGCTGCAGCTGAGAGCTGTGCAATTGCTCCTTCACTGACATATTTAATGACAATATGTGCTGCTCACTGCAAAAAAAATTTTCATAAAAATCCAGCCCTGATGGCAAGTTGGCAGCACAATTACCTAAACTGTATACACAGTTCAGGTCACTGGTGTCTGTTTAGGCTGTGCTGTTTCAAGATGAATTAATTGCCTCCTGGGTTTCCCCTGGCTCTGCAAGGTTTTTCTGGATTTACACATGTTGCCAACTGCTGCACAGAAAGCCAAAAGGGAAAGATAGAGCTCAGAGAGAAGATACAGATGGGTCCTACCTAGAAAAGCTTTAGCTTCATTTGCTTCTGGATATCATGATCTCTTCATGCCACAACTCTTGTTGTGTCACAGGCCATTGAAAAGAAATAATAAAAAACCACATTGCAAGCCATACAAATAAAAGGCTTTGATCTTGTTCTCCTGTTTGGGAGAAAAGCTACAAACTCCACCCTGCTGAAATGCAGCCCTAGCTGAGCCTTTCGTAAACTCACTCCTACAGGCTTCATTCAAATAACAAACTGGGTCCCCATCTGGAGTTTGTGTCATCCTTTTAAAGGACACTTTGATGCACAGCAGTAGGATTCCCCCATGCATCAGTTCATAATGTTTTCTTGATTCTTCCCCTTTACAGAGATGACAGGCAGTTTTTACTCCTTGCAGAAATGGCATGCAAGTCTCAATGGGAAAACTTGGTGCATCACATGGCTCGTCCTCAACACCACACCTAACAGCCCTGATGCAGTGAGTGTTCAGCACCACCCCAGAGTGCTGTCCTTGTGGATGCTCCCATCCCTTGCCAATATTTTAACACCTTTAAATCAGGCTGTCTGCCTCCTCACACTACTTAGGATTCAGAGCACTTTTCCTAGACACACTGCAAAAGGAACCCAGGAGATTCCCTGAAAGAAAGGAAACTGTACATGGTATTTTTTATCTTTTGGCTCTGCAGTGATGCCATCATGCATCTCCTGGATTGCTGACACCTTGGCATTAATCCTCATTGAATTCCTTTGCCAGCTATATCCTGCTGTCTCAGATATGATTTATGTCTTTACTGATGTTCTGCCCCATTAAAACAAGACTATCCCTCAGAGAAGACCCCTCTTCTCAATATTTATGAGCAGGTTTGATCTAGAGACTCCCAAACCCAGTACTTTCAAAGAAGACATCATGTAGGCAACTTTCATCTATAAATTTCAGAAGCCACCAGGGTGGTATGACAATCTAATGTGAGATCCTACTGCTCAATGATTTGCTGGGATTAAGAGACCATGTCCCTTAAGCACTGTGTAATTTCACTAGGGGTGTTTGGAGTTTATTGCAGTCTTTTCCAGAAATGGCAGCATTTCAGTGAGAGTGTGTTGTGGAGCATCACATTCTAGTGGGGTTCTCACACTGAATTGTGAGAGCATCCAAATGCCCTTCAGAAACATTTCCAGTAGTGTGCTTTTTGCCTTTTTTCTTTTTTTCACTCCCCAAGTTAAAAGCTCAGACTCTTTTATTCTTTGTGTACTTTATATGATCAGCTCTCAATAAGTACATGATTTATGCTTTAGGATGAAACCTGGAAATAGCACTCAGACCCCTGGAGAGTTCATTCCTACAAACTAAAGATGCTTTCAAACCATTCTGCCTGATTGCATCCCGATACAGAATGATTCAAGAGAGCAATCCTTATTCACTTCTACCACTCCTTTGGAGAGAATCACGACAGCACAGCACAGGGGGGAGACAGCTGTTTGGCTTTTTTATTTTATTTTGGTGGTTTTATCCCATTTTCTTCTTCAGCCTGTACCTAATTCTCAGATATATTACCTCAAGCCAGGAGTAACTGCTCTGATTTCAAGTGAGATGGGGTTTACTCAGCTGGCTGCCTACTTTGCTCAATTATTAATGTTGGAACACTATTGATTTTGCCTCCCTGAGCTTAGTGGCGAACAAGTGCTGAAAAATAAAAGAGGCAAGCACAGGAACAAGGAGAAAACAGCACATTCTTCCAACACAGTTCAGTCATCTGAAACCCGAGTGGTCTTTGAAATATATTAATCTTTCCCTTAGAAAATAATTTCCTTAGAAATTATTTTTTCTCCCTCAAATTCCCCTAGTTACATCAGCTCAACATTATTCTTCTTTCCCAGGTTCAAGGATGAGATGTTTCTGGGGTAATGGTTTGGGCAAATGATACTTCTATGGGAGCTGTCTGTAATCTAGGAAGCTCTTTGAAATTTTGTATGTAGAGATATCACACTGAAGAGTTTACAAAGGAAAAAAAACAAAGTAATATATTAACCCAGCTCTCACTCTCAAACACAATCTTCCCCTGCTCAATCCCCAAACGCACTTTACTGGTTACAGTCTCAGGCAGCCCAAAATCTTAGATGGCTCTTTACTTGCAAAGAATAAAGAAGAGAAAATGCCTCTTAAGAAGTTTACCTTCCTGAGCTCCCCTGCCCCAGTGCTAAGTTCACATATCCTATACAAAAATCCTCTAGGACTCTAAAGTGCCTTTCCATATTTTCTCTCTACTCTGGAATACACTATTGGTGCCAAAACTCGCCATGTCCAGCTGTGATTCAGAAGCACCTGTGCTCATCTCAGACTTGGCCTCAAGGAGCAACTACTGGGGCTTTTAAAGAGATTTGTATTAAATCCCCACCCAGAGCACAGCCTATAAAAAAGGGGGATGGTTTCAAAGGGAAAGTTATCAGGCCAAGGAAAAAAACTTGCAGAAAACAGAACAGGTTGTGCATAGATCTATAGGCTTTTGCTACAGCATCAGGGGGAGCTCAGACCCTACAGTGATGCACTGTGAAAAACTGAAAGTAGAAACAATCTCTTAAATGGAAATCTTGTTGGGAATAGTGGCAGTGATATTTGATATTAGTGATGTTTGACATTGGGCTTGATTCAGATTTTGTCACAGGTCTTTTTCCTGAAGAATGTTAGGCTAAACCAAACAATGGGACCTGGACAGGAACTCTGTCACTTGAACCCTACTCTGACATTGCAAGGCTAATAAATGCATAAGGAAAAAATAATGTAATAGTCAAACTAATAATATCTTCATACTATCTTAACCCTTCAGTAAGAGAAAGTGCCTAAAATTTTTTAAATTTACTTCCCCTTTCCTTGTCTCTTGAATAAATGAATAGACAGAAGTTATGATGTAATTCAAGCACTAGACTGACTTTTCTTGCTCTTCAGCCCAGAGCTGAGGCCATGTACCCTTTCTCCTTTCTACCCTCTAACCTAATGGTCAACCAAAAAAATCAGATAGCTGGGGCAAAACAGAGAAATAAGAAGAGGTGGCTGCAAGTGAGACAGGAAACACGATACCAAGAGGGTGCTTGGGCACAGGCTCCCAAGGGAAGTGGTCACAACACCAAGCCTATCTGAGTTCAAGAAGTGCTTGGACAACACTCAGACACGTGGTGGGATTCTTGGGCTTGTCCTGCATGGGGCCAGGAGCTGGACTTGATGATCACTGTGGGTCCCTTCCAACTTAGGATATTCTGTGATTTTATTATAGGAATTACTGCAAAGAAACTGCCTGGGTTCCTGTTTGGGCCTGCATCATGTCCTGTTCACTTTGAGGGAGCTGAGGAAATAGAAGTAACCACAAGTGTTTTTGTCCTGTACACTACATTATCCAATAATCGACCCAAATAAAACAATATCCCTTTGCATAAGACAGCAAAGAAACAAGTGAAAATGAGAGGAAAAATAAAATACATATACAGCAAGCAGCAGCTCTGAGGCTACAACCTGTGTGTTAATAAGATATTTTAATAGGCTGTTTCTCTGTCCTCACAGAACTCAGCATGTCTAGAAACATATTTTTATAGCTGGCTTTCTATGTCACCAGCTTGTTCCCATCTCTGTAACTAGCTTATTGCAGCTATGATATTAATTGATCAAATTGTAAACCTGATTAGAAGGTCTGCTCCCTCATCTGCTTTATTCCTTGGCTGGATGTCACTTAGAGAGCAGCAGGGATTTAGAGTGGTGGCTGTCTGTGGCATCCATCCCCTCCCTGACTTGCCATTAAGGCTGCCTGATTCAGGAAGCACAGTCTGCCTCCAGTGGAGAAGCTGGTTACAGAGCCCCCAGCCATGAACCCCACCCGGGTCTGCTCCTGGCTGGGGAGAGAAGATCAAAGTTGTAGAGGGAGGCAGAAAGGCTGGCAGGAGGGATAAAATGCCTCTGTCTCGTGCTGTTGAATTCCACAGACCTCATGGGTCACACCTGTGAGATACTGACGTGCCCAGAGGTCCATGTTCTTCAAACAGCCCACTGGGTCTGACAGCTGTGGTACTGCCTAGAGCATCCAAAGGCCAAAGATAGACAATATGTTAAGTAGGAGACACCCAAGAGAGATCACTTGCCACTGGGAACACCCACAGGCTACCCCTTGAGAAACCCACTTTTCAGTGGATATGACAGGCAACAACATGTATTCAACCATTTGACATCTGGGTATCAGTCTGAATCTCATCAGGCAGCTGAACTTGATTTCTGCATATCTCTCCCTTTAATACCTAGGTATTTCCTCATGTGGAGAAAATAGATGGTCCCTGTTCTGCCTGGCTCTATCATGAGGAACTTGAATGTTGCTAAATGCATTTTTTATATTATTGGAAATGCTTAGATGGGTTGGGAATCCCCCATTATGAGTTCTGAGACATTATGTTTTCTCAGTGAAGAGCACAATGGGAGAAGGGAAACATGGTCTGCCATTTCTCTGCAGAATCATTTCTCTGTGCTTCATCCCTCAGCAGGGAAACCGAGGTGCTTAGGAGCCAAGTCCTGTGCTCAGGGATGAACTGAAATCCCTCCCAAAGGTCCCATGCCAGCTGCAGCCTGGCTGTGTGGTCACAGCCAAAGAGGAAGACATTTGTTCCATGACACAATGTAGAGCCTTGGGTGCCAGGGCACCTGAACAAAAAATGGTGGCCCGTGCCATGCCTCAAGGCTCTGCACAACTCAAGTTAGGAGACACCATCATAGCCACATTGTCATACACAAACCCTAAATTAAGACATTTATCATCATGTGGGAATTCACCATGCACACCAAGAGAGATTAGTTACATGCCCAATGTCAAATGCCTTTGCAAGTCACAGGTCCTTTAATTTAATTACCAGTACTTGAAAATGCAGATCAAAGTTTCTGTGGATGAAAACAAGGCTGACTCAAAAATCCTTAACTTTCTAAGCCAAGATGTCCCTTTACAGCTGAAAAAATTACAGAAATGACTTCCACAAGAAGTAGATTAACCTCTCTTCTAAAGACATGAAGTATCCAACTAAGAAATACTTTAGATGCAGTAATTATTTGACTTTAATAAAATAAGTGCATGTATTAAGTGCATTTCATCAAAGTAAACTAATTTTTATTCATACCACTAGAGGTAATAATAAGAGTTAACAAATCAGACACATTGTTTTGTGTCCTAAGAAGCTTTAGAAGCACTAAGGAATTAAGGATTTGCTAATAAAAAGTGGTGAACAAACAAAAACCACTGAACAATTTTAAGAAGCTTGAATAAGCTAGAGAAATCAATGCAAGATAAATGAGAATCCAGAGAAATCTGATTTATATTAAAAATCCCTAAAAAGAATCATGCATCACAGTCTGGGTGAAACGAAATTACTGTGTCTTTTTTCCAGACCTGAACAGATGCCCCAAAATCCAGATTCCACCACAGGAAAGGACATTTCTTGGGACATTTGGGACAGCTATAGGGGGTGGTTCTGGCAAAGGTGTGTCATGCAAAGAAGCAGATCTGTGATAATGATAAAACCAGGATGAGAGAAAACTGACAGAAGATGACCAGAATCACAAATACACAGGTATATGAGCCAAACATTTTTCTCTGGTTCTATTTCTATGGTGCTACTTGAAAGTTCAATAAATAAACAAAACCCTGCTGCTTCAGAAGGGGAAATCAGTGATCAGAGCTCTTTCAAGGTGCCATTAAAATCAAGGCAATAAATTTATGCTTGTACTGAAGCACATAAGCAGTCATTTAACCAGCTCTGGGTTCGTCATTTTTCAGCTATTGGTTATGCTGGACCCTGAGCCCCATCCCAGGCTTTGCTCACCAGCAGTGCTATGTGTGGTTAGAGCATTTTAGTGCTGTAACTTTAAAGCCCAAACCTGCAGAACGCCAACCTCACTTCAGAAGTGCTTAGCGCCCTCAGCTGCCTGAAAAGCACTTTGTTTTCTCACAAAATTTCAGTCTGACTTTACTGCCGCAAATAGCCTCAGAAAAATTCTCCTTCTCTACTTTTTCTTGCAAACCAAATTATTCCCAGTATCCACTGGTCTCCCAGTGCCACGGGCAGGAACACCTTCCACTAGAGCAGGCTTCTCAAAGCCCCATCCAACTCGGCCTTGAATACTTCCAGAAATGGAGCATCCATCCATAGCTTTTCTGGTCAACTTGGGCCCATTTTCACCACCCTCCTTGCAAAAATAATTATTCTTATGTACACTCTAAACCTACCCTCTTTCAGTTTAAACCTGTTTTCCTTTATCTTGTTGCTACTAGTCCTGTTAAAAAGTCTCTCTCCATCTTTATTACAAGCCCCCTTTCAGTACTGAAATGCTTCAATAAGGTCTCCCAGAGCCTTTTCCTCTCCAAGCTGAACAACTCCAACTCTTTTAGCCTGTCTTCACAGGAGAGGTGGTTCAGCCCTTTGTTAATTTACATGGTCTTCCTCTGGACCTGTTCCAACAGGTCCAAAGGCTATTTCTCCCCAGCCTTCTACCTTAACCATGTGAGCATGTTTTAAGTCAGCACAAGCGAAACTCTTTTAGGTGAAAACTGATCCAGGTTAAAAACCTCTGGCCTGGTCCACTCTGATCTGGTTGTCTGTATGTCTCCACCTGCACTTCTTTCAATGGCAGTGCTGTCTCAATGAGGCTTAAACACCATACAAACTGCAATCAAAGCCTCCTTGCAGCAGTTGTATTCCCAGGTATGCTGGGGTACTCCTACAGTCATCACAGAGACAAGCCAAGGCTGCAACACGAGAATATCTCTTAAATGATCAGGGAAAGACTGCAATTTATGACATGTGCTTGGCAAACTTCATTTCCACCCAGCAGAAACCACAGTATCTCAAGAGCAAGATGAGGATATGGTCCCATGGAGAACTGTTAAAAGTTCATGGCTTGTAGGCCTGGAAGATGCTCTAGAAAAAAAATCAAGTTAGGTCCTATCAAGAGTGTGATCTGGGGTGTCTTATTGGGAAATGCTATACTGTAACAATGTCCATAACGTTCTGGAATTTTCCTTTTAGTGGTTTGTCTTTGCTGCATCCCATCAAAAATACCAGTGCAGCTCAGTTCACTGGGGTAGCACTATTTCCCTCCTCCAGATTGCATAAAAGAGAAATAGTGAGGAGTGCAATTACACAACCCACTAGAGTGACATTTTCCACATTTAGCAGGAAAGCAGCTTGTGGAGTCGAAGAGCTCTTCAACCAAAAATCCTAGCAGGACATTTGAGGTAAAAAGAAAAGAAGGAGCATGTATGACTGAAAACATTAGAAAGATACTTTAAAAAAGGATTTAAGTGGTAAAATTGAGGAAGAACTCATTTTCTTCCAGGCTATAGTTGAAAGCTATGTTTTTTAAAATAATGTTTTAAAAATAATGTAATGCTTTTTTTACATTTAAAATAATGTTACACCTAAATATTTTTCTTTTGACCATCTCTTTGCAGCCAGGAAGCAATGCATTCTTTATGTCATAATGTATGATGGGAGCCTGGCTCATCCCTCCCCGTGGCCCACTTGGTGGTATGGAGCTGTTCTCTCCTAATGACAAACACCCATGCATTACAGGATAAAGGAAACATTTTATCTGTGAGAGATTTTTGCCACAGTACTTTCTGAAGAGAGGCTTCCTCAAGTCCATTCATGTTAAATTTCCTCTTGAAGATTTATACAAACATTAAGAAGTCACTTCTTCCAAGGGGAGCCTGCTGTGCTGGACAGTCCACTGTGTGTGATTCTTCCTCTACAAGGTGCATTGTCATTGCTCCTTGGCTGTCCAAGACTTCTCCATCTGACCTGGAATCCTCACATTCCATTTCCTTTTTCCATGGCTCTCCAATTCCTTCTCAGTTAAACCCTAAAATAGTCCCACTTTTACTTTTGATCATCCTAAGGCAAAAGTAAACCTCCCTCCCCCACCTCTGAGCCCTGGGTCATGTTTGCTCATTGATCTGCCAGTGTTTTCCTGGCATGGCTGTACTTGGCAGCACTGCCACATTCCAAGGGCTTCAGACATTTTTTCAGTCCACTGCCTTCTTGGTGCAAATTTCACACTCAGAAAGAGCAAAAGAAAAGGGCAAAGATGCCTGTATTTTTAAACTCTGGTATTCTGGAGCTCCTGACCTGTTCAACTGATGATGATCTGGAAAGAGAATTGCTGCCATCTATTGGAAAAAGAAAAGGTTGGTAATCAGTTTGGTCTTTAGCTTTTCTGCACATTTATCCATCTTATTTTTGTGCATGGCAGCTGTTAAATGAAATGTACTGCATCCTGAGTTGACACCAGTATCTGCTGAGCGGTCACAAAAGAGAAGACAGCCTGAACAAGGACCCTGCAGTGCTGTCTGTGGTAGTTATTCCACAATCATGAGTCAGTTCATCTCTTCTGCAATGACAAAGACAAAATCACAAAACCACCAGACTTGTGGTTAATATTTTGCTCTTCTCCTCTGCAAAAATTCTAAAGCAGCTTACAGACAGGCAAAAAATTACTGTGTCATCAGAGCTTCTAAGGCAGGGCCAGGTACCTAGAGGAAATAGTGTGGAATACTTTTCATGGCTGCTGCTCATGCTAGACTGAGGATTAAGTGGGATATTTTTGCTAGTTTGACTCAAATCACTAAAATTATTAGAAAATTTATTTTATTAGAAAAAAAAAATTACAGATAATATTTTTGACTGGTGACAGAATGTGCTTGCTTCAATAAAGAAATCAGAGCTCCTGGTGAAAAATTCCAGCAACTTGTCACAATCAAACTGCAACTCACTAGAGGAAGAAAGATCTGAAAAATAAAACCCTGACCTTACAATTTCCCTAAGTGCCAGCAGTCTTTGCATTAGATCATCCAAAAATTGCACTAGACCATATTTGCTCTCCTGTGTCATTGCACAGGAGAGTTATATAACTGCAGTTGTAAAAGTTATCCATTTGACAGTATGAGGGGGGAAAGAGGTACACAACACACTGCATTAAACTCGCAACGGGCCAAAAGCAGTTAGTTAGGCACATTCTTGGCACTACCTTTGCTTTGCATATTCTGCTCACAGCTGGGTTATTAGATTGAAAATAGGACCTTGGGTCATTTTTTTTCTACTACTTTATTTCTGTCATCTTTTGGCTTCCTGGACTTCCTTTTTTATTAATTTCCTGTGGAAGGTAAGAACAGTATCAATAGTAATAGGTTCAATACTGGACTGATAATCAAAAATCCATGATGATCCCAGATTTAACATGTCATACCATCTGTCAGTGGCAGATAAACATTTAGATCATACACCTTACTTTCATGCTCTTTGTAGCTGTTTTACTGTAGATGATAATCTAAGGCCTGACACTGCTTAATGTAAAGTTTTACCAGCTGGCTCTGAGCCCTCTCCAGGCCATGGTAGCACTTAATTGTTGGAAGCAATGAATGCATTTCATGATCTTACTTCTCTCTAGGTTATGGTGACATTCATCACAGAGTACTGCTGACTGCAGAAGTTGGATGTGCTTTATAACAACCCCTCTCCTCCACTTAGTCTGCTGAAAGTCTGCAAAGAATATATCTTTATGGTGTTTTCAAATTACCTGTCAGTTGGAAATTAGGCTTAATCAGCAAATCTGAAGTCACAGCAAACACTCCAGCATTTATGCTGGCAAGAAGCCCAGGTATTAATCAAGATTAGTAGTTCTTCCACACACATGCAGATAGCTCTGTGGCAGAATAAAGTAAAGCCTCTTTAGGCACCTGAGCTGCTCAGAAGTGATCCAGACCAGGACAGTGCATATTCCTTGTGTCCTGAGAGAGAAGTCAGTTTTTGGGCTATGTCTGTACATTGTCTATGGGATCCTGGCCAAAATCAGGAGTTTCCAGCAGCTACTGCAGCAACAGTCAAGAAGGCAATGCTGAGACTTGAAAGACAGGAAGAGTAAAGCCAATATTAGAGTTTCAGAGGCACGTGAGCTCCACATAATCCACGACAGACAGAGAGACGGATAAACCATAAGCCCTGAGTGTATATATGTAGAGATATTCATAGATAGGTGTTCTTTGTACCAAAGCCTTCCAAAGTTCAAGCCTTGGCTGATTCTCAGAACTCAGCTCACAGATAACTGCAAAAACAGTACATAAGATGTTAGCCCAGACTGATGTGATAATTCAGCACAATTCTCCATTATTTCAGACTAAGCTAAACTGAATTATCCCACATTTTCTAGGGAGTCAGGGTGTACACAAAGACTGTTTCCATACCTCAGATGCCACATGGAAACTTCTTAAGTAACTTGACTGCATCTGAGCCCTCAGACCCAAAGATGACCTAGGTCTTTTTTTGCAAACAAATGTTATGGAGTAGTTTGGGAAACTTTTGAACCTCTTACCTACAAATATTTATTATCTGTGCCATACAGCACAGCATAGAGAGATGGGCTACTCCTAACTCAGCCCAGCAGTTCAGACCACTCACCAGGAGAACCAGCACAGATCTCCACCCTACACAGAGCCCACATATCTGATTTCTGTGTGTCACCTGTAACGTGCAGAATGGACTAAAGGATTCATTACATGAGAAACTGTGGTGAAAAAAAATAGCTGAATAAAATAGGTGAACCCAAACAATTGCTTTATTCCTTGTATTCCCACAAGGCTATGTGCAACAGGAGTTTTGTGCAAACACTTTAATCTTCCTTAGACAGAAACCATTTTTTTCATTCATGTAAATAAATCATCTCATATTTTTTATTTTTGACAAAGCCTCTTTGGTTATTTATCTCCTTTCCATATCTACAAGGACTCTAATTTTTCTTTGGCTTTTAAAAACTAAAGTGTTTCATTCCTTAGAATCAGATATATGACTTCTGCTTCCAGTTAACCCACCTCAATTTTAAAACTGCAAGCAAGGACTATTCTTGCATTTGGATCTCTTCAAAGAATTGTGAGATACATAAATCTTACTGGCAGTGAAGCACACACTGAAAAGATAAACTGCTCCCCCAAAACTTGGGTATTTGTGGCTAAAATAAGACCTGTTCCCAAAAATTAAGTCTGGGTACTAAAACCAGACCTGGGATTACTGAGGGAACAAACAGCTATCAGGAGTGTAAAAAACCAGCAAATTTATTTAAACTCTTCTGACAAGTAAAACTCAATTTTCTTTGCTGCACATGCAGTAAGGTCTTGCTGTCTGCAAGAACTTAGCTCAGAGCTCAAATAAAAAGCCATGATGGGTTGCTAGTAATTCTAGTAATTCTTCCTCAGTCTCTCAGAAGGTTCCTTTATTGCCCCTGTAACTCCCATGCACTCCTGTCTAACATCCAGCCACAGATGCAGTGATGGGAGATGACAGCAATTCCAAGATCACACTCCCTCACACAGAGAAGGTCTCACTCTAACATCAAGGAGACAGACTCTGTTCATTAGCAGTGTGAGCAAAAAGCACACAGATTATGGACTCAGCATGCACAAATCTGCTATCAGACCTGTTCCTCGCCATGTACATGGTCCCAAATGTTTGCTGACTTCATTTTTTGGGAGATTTGTAAGCTGCACCCTGTTTAAATGCTGAACCTGTAAAAGGACTCCTCCCTACCAGTGTCCACCATCCACCATCTGTTGGGCACCTTACTTTTCTCCTTCATCCTAGGAAATCCCTAGCTGTCTCACTTGGAGGGCAGCTGGGACACCAGCCCGTGGAAAGGCAGGATTTCATTAAACAACAGAGTTCACAATTCCTAGGAGATGGCAAAGCAACATTTTCAAATCAAAAGAGCTTATTTTTGAGCCATGTGTTGTTTTAATGAAAGACTGGTATTTTCCACATCGGAAACTGACATTTTAGCTACAATGGCTACAATTTTTCACATTGTAAACGAAGGAACCAAAAAGTTTTGGTTGGTTTTATTACTTAAGAACAGGCAGTTGAGGTACTCCTGGGCCCACATCCTGCTAAGCACAGTCACAAAGCACCGGGCTGTGCAGGGTAAATGACCCCAGCTAAACCCATCCCTGGGACCCGGCGTTTAAAGGATTCCAGGGCCAGATACTACATCCACCCACATCGTTTGACAGCCATTAATGGACTATATCCCCACAGCACGGCAAACCCCTTCCTAATTGATTTGATCCTGTGGCAAAAATCACTAAAACGTCCTGTGCAATAATGTTCCCTTTTGTTCACCTCACACCTATCTCTCGATCCTGTCTTTTAGGCCTCATGGCAGGAGAAGCCATTCCTCCCCCTTGCACTGGGCAGTGGTGAGGCCACCCCTCGAGTGCTGTGCTCAGTTCTGGGTCCCTCAGTTCAAGGAGGACATTGAGGTGCTGCAGGGGATTCAGAGAAGGGCAGCGGAGCTGGGGAACGGTTTGGAGCGTCAGTCCTGTGAGGAGCAGCTGAGGGAGCTGGGTTTGTTTATCCTGGAGAAAAGGAGACTCAAGGGTGACCTTATCGCTCCCTACAAGTCCCTGACAGGAGGGTGTAGCCAGGTGGGGGTCGGGCTCTGCCCCCAGGAAATCAGTGACAGGACGAGAGGACATGGCCTCAAGCTGTTCTAGGGAAGGTTTAGCCAGGACATTGGGAGAAATTTCTTCACGTAAAGGGTGATTCGACGTTGGAACGGGCTGCCCATGGAGGTGGTGGAGTCACTGTCCCTGGAGGTGACTGTAATGGAAAATCTCGAAGTGCCGTTGCCTGGTTGACAAGGTGGTGCTCAATCATAAACTGGACTCAAAGATCTCAGAGTTCTTTCTTTTCCAACCTCATCGACCCGCTGGATTTTTCCCCCTGAGGGGCAGAGCTCCCCTCACGACCTTGCTGCTCCATGGGGGACTTGGCTCCCGCTCCCGCCGGATTTCAGGGTGGGAGCAGGGAGAGCGAGAAGGAAGCGAACGCTGCGTGTCCGGGAGGAGGGAGGCGCGGAGCTGGGAAGTCCCCGCGGAGAAGGAGGAGGAGGAGGCGGGGGAGGGCGGGCAGTCCGTCCGTCAGCTGAGCGGGGCCGCTGCCGCCATGGGCGAGCCGTGAGGGGTGAGCCGGGACGGGGTCCCTGAGGCCAGCCCAGAGCGGGGGGCGGCGGTCGCCATGGCCGGGCTCGCCCGGTGACTCGGCGGATCCGGGGTGGGCCTGCGGGAAGGAAGGGCAAGGCGGGGAAATGCCGTTTTGAGGCTCCCGGGGGCCAGTCTGGCCCAGGGACGGAGCGGCCGTGCCCGGGCAGCGGCCGGTGCAGGCGCCGCAGCCTCCCCAGCGCCGCGGTGGGGTATGCAGGAGAACGGGGAAAGGGGACATGAAAGCGAAAATGAAAGTTAAAAATCAGCGGAAACGGGCTCTCAGCGTGAAAGGCGGCGCCGGGGCGCCGACAGGGCCGGGCGGGCGGCGGGGCCCCAGTGCTGTCAGGGCTGGGAAGGGAGGGGGCGAGGCGGGAGTCTCGTTTCATTCCCAGGGAAGTGGGCTCCTGAGGACGAGTTGGTTAGCCCGACAGACGTCTTGGGGGCCATGTGTTTTAGGCCCATGGGGGATTAACGTAGACTCATGGATATTCTGGTGTAGCGGGGTTAGAGGGATTGAAGGTGCCTCTGTGCTGTGACAGGGCATGGTGGCTTGTATGTATTAATAAAATGAGTGTGTGATTATGCTTTCTTCATAATTTGGCACGAAATTGAAAGTGTTCACCTGGCAAACCTTGTAACAGCTGCTTCAGAGATGTCCAGCAAGTTGAAGGGCCGTCCTGCTGAAAATGGAGAGCATTCCAAGAGTAAAATAGAAAATGGAATGGACAGCATGGCTGCCCCAGCCCTTAGCACCTACACCCCGGAAGAGATGGTGCAGCAGATGAAAGAACTAATCACTGAGAACAATGAGTTAAAAGGTGAATGTGCACGTGAGCTGGTCTTTAAATTCAAGAGCCCCGAGTCCGTTCTGAAGGGTTTGTTTTGTCCCATGAGTATGAATTCTGTGCTTGTTTGCCCTTGCTGGGTAGCATTCGCTGTATAAACAACTCTGCAAGTGACAATGTCAGTTTGATAAGACACATCAATAGGATGGTAGCACACATCAAATTGAATTGGTGTGGTAGATTAGGGGGAGAGGAGCCCAATGTAAAGATAACTTACTTGCTCTAGAGTTTCATGCATAAGTGGTATAGCACTATGTATTTTAGAAGATGACATGAAAAATCTCTTTCTATGATGTGCTATTTACTCATCAACCTCGAAAATATTTTTTTTTAGTTTTTATTGTAAAACTGTTGGTTCCATTACAAACATTTTGCCAAACCTGCATTAGGAGGGGTGGATATTGAACCTTCTGTACTTCAGAAAGGAGTGGTGGCTATGGCAGGGTATATATGGGAGAAACCAGTAGCCTTCCCTGATGATTTGAGTCCTTTGTGTGAGATAGATTTACTTCTGGATCTGGAATTTAGGTGGTTCTTTTCTGTAAACAGTTACAGCAAAACTGAGGGGATCTTTAGAGTTCTCTGTGTAGAAGACAGAGGTATCCCACTGTTTACATGACAGCAGAACATGAAGTCACATATCTCCTGTATTGTGATTTTACACTGGTGTTTAAATGCTTCCTGAATCACTTTTGGACATGGTCCAAGTTCTCTGTCTCATGGGAATCTAGCAGGAAAGTTGTTTGTAGAAGTATATCTGGTATTTTGCTAAAAAGTCTTATATAAGATAATATTCTGGGACATATTTACAGCTGCTGTAACCCATAACTTGCAGAATCATTCTCCAGACTATTTTTTTTATTATTTTTCAAAACCTGAAGGATTTATGACATATGACATGGATGTAGTGGAAGTTACTGGAAAGTACAAATATAAAGGATTTTTAAGCAAACAGCTTTGAGTTGGTTGTTTTAAAAAAAGCATGTCTAAAATAATTTCATTGACTCTTCCTAAGAGTCTTGTAAGCATTTTGCAATAGTAAGACTGGTATTGTTACATACTGATTTAGTTACTTACAGGGAACTGACTTGGCTGTAAGTTGTTTGGTGTATTTTTCAATGCTTGCAATTGCATCTTTACCAAATGTTGGGGGACAGCATTGTGGGTCTTATTTGATACATTTGATTTGATAGCATTTGTTTCCATGCAGTTATTTACCAGTCTAGGATGTTTTCCCTGCCAGGTCTCAGTCATTTCAGAAGCCCTGTTCAGCAGTTTCATTTGGGCTGATCATGTAAATACCACACACAGCAAAATACCAGGTATTTCTTGTGAACAGTCCTTCTGGCTTCTTGGTTTAGGAAAAAGTCAAGAAGTCCATGAGTGTGGGCACGTGATCTCAGCAGTGAATTCAGAGCTATTTATTGTAGTGCTAACGGACTAGGATAAGTTTAGTTTTGGCTTGGTATCTAAGGTACGCCAGACAGAGGGTCACATTTCATACCCAATTATTGCCAACCCATTTGATGCTGAAGAATGCTGAGCTCAGTGTAGTGGAAATCTGCTGTTTCATGGACAGAGTATTAGTGTGATTCACTGTCTTCTCTCTGGCTACCATTCAGAAGCCATGAAGTTGCACAACCAAGCTATGAAGGACCGTTATGAGGAGCTTTCCACCTGGAGAGAGAAGCAGAAAGAAGAAAGAGAATTTTATGAGTTAAAGTTTAAGGAGGCAAAGCAGTGCTTGCAGGCCAAATGCATTGAAAATGAGCAGCTACAGCAGCAACTTCAGAGCTTAAAGGAAAGAGAAGAAGGAACTGAAATGGTAAATAAGGAATTGGTTAGATTGACATGCTTTTGAATTAATTGAAAGTCTGGAGCATTCCCTTCTATGATTCTGGGGTTCATTGCACTGGGATGGTTCAGAGATTTGTTAACATCTCCATTTTTGTCCTTAGCTCTAAGAAATTGTCTTGACCTGACTTACTTTATAAAGTGAGGCCTTTCAGAGTGTAGTAACAGAAAATTATGGCACACTTGAGATAATTTACTTTTTTTTTCAGCATTTAATAAACAATAATAGTTAAACTTTTTTACATAATAAATAAGAACTAGCATTTCTTGTTAATTTTTCATTTATTCTTGGATATCTCTTTATTCTTTCCTTTATTTGTTAGATTATCTGTCCCTCATGTTCATTTAATTGCTTTTTGTATTATGTTTCCAGGGAGAAGTTGACATGTAAACAAGCAAAAAAAATTAGGTGTCATCTATTTTTATTATATCAGTCTTTTTTTTATGAAAGCTCTTTTACTGAGGTCAGATTAGACTTGTGCTTCTGCTGTTCCATTTGAGTCTGAGCTTTCTCTCTCTGTCCTGCCTTTGGCTCGGTTACACATCATTTCTAATGTTGCAGGTGGTTGCACAGTAGCCAGGCAACATTTTGTAGGTGGTACTGAAGGCGTCCGTGGGCAAAGCTGATCAAAACAAAACCTGCTTTGTGTCCCAAATGGTCATGTGAAAAGTTACTTAAGAAGTTCCATACAGAGCCAAACTGATGCATTCTGGTGACTGGTACCTCCAGGACCCATGTGAATTCTCTGTTTGATAAAGGATGAGTGTATTAACCTTTTTCTCAACAGAATCTCTAGTAGACTCTTCTCTCCTCTCCTCTCCTGACTGTTTTATGGAACTCTGTAAAAACTATTTTAGCATGTAAATCAAAATCAGCCAGTAAGCTTAGAACATGAAAGAGGGAGAAAAGCCATGTTTAAATAGTGTAAGTATTACTTACACAGTCTTTTCAGGCTGAAAGTTGTGTTTCAGGATTGTCAAGTAAATTCAGGATTTCATAAATCATTCCGAATTTCATAATTCTGGAATATTTTTTAGAGGAAGGTAGAGGATTTATAATCCTTCTATCTGCTGTAGAACTTCTTGTACTTTGAATGCCTAAAGCACGCTGTTGCCAAAGTTTTCCAGCCTGCCTGAGAAATCTAAAATCTCTCTCCTTCCCTGGAATTGATTCTAAATGCATCATCTTACAGTATAAAAAAAAATTAAAAAAAAAGG
Organism: Parus major; assembly: GCF_001522545.3. Classification (NCBI taxonomy): domain Eukaryota; kingdom Metazoa; phylum Chordata; class Aves; order Passeriformes; family Paridae; genus Parus; species Parus major. The sequence continues at coordinate 5,874,519 of NC_031773.1, forward strand.
CAGCAGCAGGTCAGGGCCAGAGTGGTATTGTGGGATGAGAGACACTGTCAATGTAGAGATAATTTGGAGATTTGGTATAATCATAACTTAGAATGTAATTCAGACTCCAGGAATTGTTCAGAATTTGCATTGATGGTATGAGATGTAATAAAGGTATTATCAGGAGGTGGAAGCTCAGATGATAAAATGAAGAAGAAACAACCTCACAGGAAAGTTTCATAATGGGGAGTAGCATTTAAAGGAGAGGGAAAAATTAGTCTTGCTGGTCATGTAGAGGTTTAAGAGAGGGTTTTGAGTAACCTAGAGAAAGGGAGGAGGCAGAAGGTAAAGGAGATAGTCAGGGTTGGAAGGAGATAAGTTTGGGGAAAATCTCTGAGGAACAGAGACTTCGTGGAAGGGATCTAGGACTTTGTGTGAAGGTCAAGGAATTGTGAAGATTTGCAGATGGAAATGGGGTACAAAGAAGCAAGATGGTGGGGAAAGGCAAAAAATGGGGTAAGTTGGAAAGCTCGCTGCCCACAGGTTTATTCTCCCTTGAATCTTAGTTAGATTTAGTAAAAGAGGAATAGGGATATGGGTGAAAAAATGCAATAGTTCTGGAGGTTGGCTGATCCCCTGTGTGGTAGCAAAAAGCATAGGTTCAGGCAAAGATTTACATCCTAATTATCTGTGCATTCAGAGAACCAGTCCCATATTTTCCAGCAGTGGGATGCCCAGTGTTTGATTAACTTGGTTTCACAGTTTAAACTTACTGCTGTTGAGTGAACCAAAACAGTTTAGGGGTCTGTCCTGTGGGGTTTTCAGGCAAGCCTGAACAGGAAAGAAGGGATGTAGGACGCTGTTATGTTCAGGCTGTGTGCTCCTTGGCTGGCGTTCCCTTTGGGTTGGCTAATGCAGAGTACGTTTATCCCAGGAGGGCTGCACGGCTCCCGAGAAGGAAGTGAGGCAGCTGAAGTCCCAGGTGCAGCGGCTCCAGGCTGAGAAGGCAGATCTGCTTGCCATCATTTCAGAGCTGCAGGTCAAGCTGAACATCTCAGCAGAGGATTCCTTTGTGGAGATTGGGATGATTGTAAGTAAAGGGAATAACAGGAACACAATAACCTGCAGCCAGGTGCCAGTATAAATAATTCTGTAATTCATTGGTCTCTTACGTTACCTGTCGTAGAGCACTTGTGGATTACAAGGTAGTGAAAAGATAGTGGTAAAGGACTTGGAATTAATTTCTGTCCTTCCACTTTAAAGCTCTAAGTAAATTAATTTCATAGATAGGCCCTATTGCACTAGTTAAAAATGTTAAGTCTTGTCTTAGCTGGAATTTCTGGGAACATCAGTACTATGTTTTGTTAAGGGGCAACACCTGTGCATAGACAGGGCATTTTCTTTTGAGAATGCGGCTTACTTCCTACTGACAGGTAAGTAGAGATGCAGACAAACAAAACTTAAGTGCAAAACTTTAGAGATTATTCCCTAGAGGCATAAAAATCTACTTTCTTTACTCTTCTTGTATCTGGAAAATCTTCACAGGCAAACTGAAATGTGAAAATGCAGCTTCTGCTATCTTTCTGTTCCCCATATCCTCTCTCTGAAAAGGAGATGTGCAACAAGAAATTTAAAAAATGTAATTAAAATTTGTTTAGAGTTGTCAGAGAAAACTCAGGGGTGCATTCTCCTTTTAATTTGATAGAAGGAGTCTCCTTTGGGCTACAAAGATCAAGGAGTGGGGTTTGTAGTGGGAAAGAAGACTGCTTTTAGGTGGATGGAGAGTAGTTTCTAGGCTTATGTTGAATGTCACCTGCAGTGCCATTGACTTGCTCAGTGGTGCTTAGTCATCTTCACAGGGGAGAGTGGCTGTGGAAGTTGCTGATTAATGGAGAAGGGCAAATATCATTGTTGTCCCAATTCTCTAATCAAGCTGTAAGAGATACAGGGAAAGGCATGTGAAATATTTAAATTAAGAATTTCCAAACATGAGGATGATCTGTAGGAGTTTTTTTATTTATCTGTATTGCCATGATAGCAATTCTCCCTGTTTTTCTTCTTTTCGTAACTCAAATAAATAAAACCCTGTCCTGCTTATTCCAAATACTGAGCTAATAGTGGTTTTTTTCTCTCCTAGGAAGGAGAAATAAATAGAACTGCAAAGGAACATCAAGAGAATAGTGGTGAAATGCCCAGTAATGTTGCTGTCTACATGTACGTAGGTTCTTGTGCAATATGTGTGATTCAGACTTCTGCTCTGGGTTTCATTTTCAGTGTAAGGGAACTTCTTTCTATGAGGAATGCACTAGAAGATCCTCTTTTTCTTTGGCTTTGCACTCCTCCACTGCAGTAGCTCTAACTTCCTAGCATGCAGTAAGACCCCCAGCTCTCTGCCAGTTTTCCTTCCAATTTTTACTAGCTGACAAGAGGGAGTGCATATTCTGGCCAGCTGGTCAGGCATTTATGGACATTCTGACTTGCCAACTCTTCAGGCTTTTAAGGGAGGCCAAACAGAAAAGAAAAGCATAGAGGCTGCAGGGACTTCTTCCCTCCTAACCATTGGAAACCATTTAATAGAGTGACTGTCCTCTACCTGATTATACTGATGTTAGTAAGAGTCAGAGATCTTGTAGTCTTTCAGATGTGACCCCGTTTATGTGTAGTTGGTATGAAGTGTATCCATGATGGGGTAGACACAGTGCAATATAGTCCTTGCTTTTCAGGTTACTGGGTTTAAGATACCAGCATTCTGTTCAGGTTACTTCTCAAAATTTGATCTTTACATCAGCTCCAGGACACAAGGGACTTTCTTGCCCCTGGCTGAACCTTTACACCTTGTGGACATAGACATCTGATACTGTTCAACTTTCCATTTTGGATACTGCCCAATTTAGCAGCTAGATGGTTTTGGCTGAACTCTTGCTTACTTTGTGCCTTTGCTTTTGAAAAGGAAGGGTACAAAAAATGCTAAGGACATAGCAGGCCAGAAAGCTGTGCTCTGTATTGTCACTTCCTATGTCACTGCAAGGGAGGAGTGCTTCAGTGTAATATCACAGAAGCTTGTCCCTCAGCATGCAGATAAGAAGTTGAAGGAGGAAAAAAAAAAGGATGTTACAATTGTGGACAAAACTGAGAGCTGCTGATCACAGACCGAGCCACGAGTATTAAGCTTGTTGTTAGTTGTGGCTTGTGAGAACACTGATTATGAGAAGACGTTCCCTGTGGAACTTGCTTACCTTTGGAGGAGAAACTGGGCCATATCTACAAGAACAGATACTTCTTTAAATATTTCCAGTGTCACCACGTGTCTTTGTCCAGTCCTGAAACTTTAGATGGGTGCTGTTAACAGGTTCAAAGAAATGTGATCCACTCAGGATGGATTTATTTCTGTAAGGGTAGAACTGCACTAAAAATCCCCTGATAAAAGTTATTTACTTAAAATATCCTGGCTGAACACTGTCTTTTGGGTATTGAATTTTGCTCACCAGAGATTTCTAGCTCTCAGAAGCACACAGAAGATTCTACTTTCTTTTCTGAACAACAAAAGTAGAATTTTTAACACATGCTGTTCTACAGCTGAGACTGAAATATACAGTCTAACTTGTCTGTTGTCCATACAGTTTGGGGATTTTGACTTTCTGTCTAAATTGACATAAAATACTGTAATGGAATACAGTATTTTATCACTTACCCTATTATCTGGAGCTTTGTATTTGTTCTGGTTCAATTTACAGTAGAATAATACGATTTTGAAAATAAATATAGATTTGAGGAGGGTGAAACATTAAAGATATTTATTTCTGAAAAATAAAGTGATTTCTGACGACCATTTTTAGTGGGATATGCTTTCTTTTCCGTAAAGGAGTGAGGAAGAGATAGAAATGTTCTGTGCTTTATTGCAAAAAAAATGTTGTTTGTAGGAATAGATAGCAGGACTTTGCAGAAAGTGCTGTAAAAGAGGTCAGAATAAGTGAATTGGGTTTTGTATTGTGATGGCTGCTTTTACTTTCCTTGCTTAATTGCTAAATTGTTCCCTCAGCTGGAAGGGGACTGCCTGTGCCCTTCATTTGCACTCACAAGGGCTGTGGCTACTGGTCTTGGCTCTTGGGATTTGGGAATGAGCCCTTTGGTCAGAGCACTGGTTTCCAGCACTGTGTGAAATGGTGGCCTCTCAGACTGAATCCCAGCATTAGGGTTAAGGGAGTGCACTGCTGGAGGGGTAGCTGTTGTTATTTATATCTGGTTTGGTTTGAAGCAGGAGCAAATCTGCAGATGAATCTAAGAATTTGGAGTCTGAGGAGCTAACTGTGAGCCAGCTGCTCTGCTGCCTTAGAAATGAAACTCAGAAGAGGGAAGAACTTGAGAAGGAGCTGCAGGATCACAAAGAGAGGTATGAAGTAGGTGCACTGTAACATTTGGAGCTGTTTTCTTTCAGGGCTGTTGCAGTTATCAAGTCTCAGAATGATCAGCAACAAGCTGAAATACCAGTGTGATTTGGATGGGGAATTTCCTGAGCACTGAGTTGTAATAACATTTGTGGTTGTCTATATGGGGATAAACCACAGTTCTCTTCCATGGGAAAAAGAGATTTTGATTTCCTGAAGTGCCACAGATCAAAGCAAGTTACCCATTTCCTCTAGTGTTTGAACTATCGCTGTGTTATTCAGAAAGACAGGATGACTAGTTGAGGTTGTTCTCTCCATTCACTCCTCCACAGTTACTTGGTTTTGTATGAATCATCTCTGTGTGCGGCCTTAACCAAATCACTGTGTCTAAAACAGGATTATAGTCCTCTTCGTGATATTGGCAGGCTACATTTAGCAGTGTGTGAGCTTGCAAAAGCTCCTTAGAAATGTCTAAAATAAGTTTAATTCCAAACTTTTCTAAGAAAGAGAGTTTTCACATTGGGACCTGTATGAGGGTCTGTCTCAGCTCAGTTCTGTGGGTGTAAATCAGCACAACTGTTCAGAAGTGGCAAATTCCCCAAGCAGTTCCAGCTCCCCATTTCACAGAGACAGAGTAAGACTTGCTGGGCATTATCTGCTATGAAAGTTTGGTGTCACAGTAATTGCTTCTATGTGGTCTTCCTAGAAGAGGTAATGAGCCATAACCAAACAATTCTTAGAAACCTCAGCCACTGAAAATACCACAGGAAAACAGAGGCAATACTAATCACTGGATTCAGTGAACAGAATGGCCTATTTCCAAAGAGCTGGCAGTTTTTGACTTTACCAAAGATCAATCCCTTTGGACTGACTGTCATGACCTTCACCACACCTGCAGACTTACACATCCATTTTAATTAAATGTACACAGTGTCCTGTGTTCTTCAGGAACCTCCATCATTTTGCATGTCTGTGCTTTTCATTCTGCCTTGTGTTGTTTTTTTTTTTTGTAGCTGTGATGTTACAAAGAGAGTACATAAGCCAAATCCATCATTATTGGCTCCTTCTCTTTTCCAGACTGTCAAAGCTGGAGAAGGACACCAGAAACTGCCTGGAGAGTGGGACACAAACTGAACAGGAAGAAGAGAGTTCAGAAGCTGTAAGTACTCAGCCAAGATAAAACACCATACAGCTGACTTGCTGAGGTCACCAACCTCAGTGTCTAGATTTCCACTTGCACTCAGGGAGCAAGGGGCAATTGTCCTGCATGGGTAATGGAAGTGAACTTTGATGTAGCTTAGGTGTGGTTCCAAATTACACGAGCCACTGCAGAGGGGTAGGATTGGGGACCAAGTATTTGGGAGGCTTGGCATAACCGCAGTTATACCACATTGTCCTGTCCATGCCCAGTAAACAGAGAGAAATACAGTAATTTCTAGCTCCAGAAATCATCTAGACTGCATCAATTTCCTCACTGCTGCCTAGGGCAGCTTTTGGATCAGAATCCAGTGATGGCATACTGTAAAACAGACTTTAAATGTGGAGCTCATGGGTTGTTCATGTTTTTAGAGGGATTACAATGGTGGGGCATAACTATCTTGGATTGAGACACAGTTCCAGGCAAAAACTTAGTCCTGATGTTTTCAATTAAGATTTGAAAGAATGCTGGGGCTGGGATTCAGCTCCAGTCAGATACTTAAACTTCTGTGCCTGCAGCTGTAAGCTTCCGTGTGAGTTGAGAGTGCAATCCCATAGCCTTAGAGGTCCATTCTGGTTCAGTGAAACTGCGTAATACAGGCAACTGAGAGTGTTTGTATGTGAGGTGTGTGAGTTCCTGCAGTGCTGCATGGGACTTGGAAATATGCTCTGGGACCTGCTGCAGACCTGTGTCCTTCTGAAGGTCAACACAAGACTTTTAGGTCAGGGTTGGGTTGATTTAACAAGACCAGTCTGCAGTGAGGCCAAGAGATGCCCTTCCAAGGGAAAGCAGATGATGTCTCGGTTAATTAATGTTTCCAGTGCTCTTATCTCCACTTTGCCTGAGTACAGCCTGGGCCCAACACTCCTCATTGAAGTGGATACTGAGGTCAGCACTTGTGCTTGTGCTGGCAGTCGTTTCCATGTACACTGTTGTGTTTCTTCAGAGGCTCTTGTCAGCAGAGTTCATGTTACCTGCCTCTGTGGTAAAATGTAGATCGCTAGTGGAACAGTGGGAGGTATAGTGTGGAATAATTGTAAAGCCTTGTAGATGAGGCCTTATTACTGAGTATAGACTGTAACCGTGCAAACTAACTTAGGCTGTTTTCTCTAGAGTGAGATTTCCTTCTTATCTTTCTTAGCCTGTAACTTTACTATCTTGAATTGTCCATATGTAATTTTCATTATTTTTTCTCTAAAAGGTTGGCAGTGAAGTAGAAACCCTGAATCTGCAAGTTTGTGCTCTGTTTAAAGAGCTTCAGGAAGCCCATGAAAAGTTAAAAGAAGCAGAATTGATTCAGAAGAAACTTCAAGAAAAGTAAGGCTCAGAAAAGCAAAAGTTCTGTCATGGCACCCAGTACATACTTGTACGACAACTCCCATCTTGGGAAACTCACCAGCTCTACAAATACCAAATAACTGTTTCATATAAGTGCTGTTAAGAAATGCTCTTTCTTTGTAAGTGGTGAAGTGCAGAAATACATCAATTGTCAGAAAATCTGAGCTACCAACCTAGTTCTACAGATAGAACCTCAGTGCCTTGAATTGTAAGATTTGGGTTTTAACTTTTCATGATGTAAAGAAAAATAATTTCTGTTTTTTCCTTCACATAATCAATCCCTATTCTGGCTTTAGGGGAAAACGTCGAGGGACTTGGTTTTAACCTTTTCACATTAGCTGTCTGGGCTTTTGAAGAAAATTGTCTAGGTTATAAAAGTGGTTACAAGACCCTAATTTTTTTGCTTAGCTTCCTATCAAATTCCAGTTCTTTGAGATCCATAATAGTAAGAAAGTTTTCTGATGGTTGTGTATAGACTGATTTTTGTCTTTCCATGTTCTTCATCAAAATAAGCCTTTAAAGTGAACCATACAAATATTCTTTTTGCTATATGCTTTGTGGGAAAAATCCATCAGGAGAGGGTGAACAGAAGAGATCAACCTTTTTTTCTTTTCTATCAGATGCCAGGTACTGGAAAGAAAAAGCTTGGCTGCTGCATCGGAATTGGAGGAGAAGCAGCAGCTAATATACACCATCAAGAAGCTGGAACTTCAGGTGGAGAGCATGCAGGCAGAGGTCAAGCTGGAACAAGCCAAGACACATGAAGAAAAGTGAGTACAACTTGGTTTTGTATTCCAGGAAGGTATTGTCAGTGAAGAAGCAAAGTCCAAGGGAACCTGGCCTTTTGTGTCCCGCACCCTTTGAAACTATGCTATCTTTGTACATTATGAAGTAGAAGTCTGTATTCTTTTATCTACTGAACCCTTCACTTAGGAATACTCAAGCTATCAACTCTGACTAGTATCTTCCTCCAATCATAAAATCAAAGGTGGAATAGAGCTGGGTGTATCATACAAGTGGAGGAAGCAGAGAAGTGACAACAGCTGTGCCATGGACTAGCTGGGGTAAATGCAGAACATCCTGGAGGGCAGGGACAAGTCAGGTGGTGACTGTGCTCGGAAAGTGAGTTTAATGAAGAGGTCTGCAATCCCTACAATATGTTTGCACTAGGAGAGTCAAGTGTGTGGTGAGGCTGAGCTAAAGTGAGGCTGTTTGCTTTGGCTTCCCACTCCCTTTCATGTGCATTCCATGTAAAGGAGTGTGAAAATGTCAGTCCAAGCTGTTCAGAGAGGCTGAACTTCCTGAAGGACAGACACATCTTCAGCTGCTGCAGAAGCTGCTTGTTATCTTTGGTGTCTGGTTATTCTGATGAATTCTCCTTCTCTTGAAGTCTGAGTCAAGACTTGGATGTCTTCCTAAGAGGGGTGTTATATTTTGAACAGAATTTGTGAGCTTCATATAAAAATACTGAGTGATGGATTCCTCACTATGAAATGCACATGATCAGTAAGGACACTGGCTTGTACTCAATCCATGGATAGAGCAGCACACAACTCATTGGAAGAGAGATGTTGAGACACAGAGCATGACTTTTTCTCACCAGAAATGCAGACTCATTTGCAAGGAGCTGGTAGTGGCTTAAGTTCTAACATAATTTAGATGTCAAAGAATTGTTTAAAACCTTCATCTCTTTTCTTGTCATAAACAGGGCAAGATACAATAACCTTCAGGATTCATATAGCAAACTCCTTCCAGAACTCACTGAGGCCATGAAAAAAATTGATGAAATGAAACTCAAAGAGGTAAACTCATCACAAGAAGAAATCATAATTAATTAGGGGTGAGGGGAAAGTGATGGAAGAATATCTTTAGAATCAAATTTGGGCAGGAAACAACTGTCATCCCTTCTATATAATTACATGTAACATAGCAGCACTGCTCTGATAAACACAGATCCTGTGCTGTCAGTTACAGAAAACTTTATCCACACATCAGTACTTCCATGGTGTTTTCTGGGTAAGGTCTAATCTTCAGTGCATTGCAACATAGAATCCAGTCCTTAGACAGAAGTGATAGATACATCAGTGTTCCTGCAGCATCGTTTATAAAAATGTGGGAAGGTAAGTCTCTAAACATTTTTTAAATGTATTCTTAAATAGAATGCCTGGCAAAGTGAGGTCTTCTTAGGAACTAAACCACCATGGAAGTGCCATATTGTTCTGTGTAATTTCAGAAACTAGGAAAAGGTCTTTTACAGTGTCCACTAGGGGGTTGTCTTTCGACTTGATACAATGTAGTTCAAAAGCACAAAACTAATCTTCAAGGTAAAATATCAGTCACCACTGCTGGCTTAGTTCAAGTTCCTTTGGTGTCCTTTTCCAAGGACAGGAGGAGTAAGAAGCAAACGTTAACTTTGAGGAGGGTCAAATTTGGAGTTCGTCTCATAATCACAGTTCTTCTTTGCAGCTGGACAGAGTAGATAAAGCTGTGGTGGAACAACTGACAGCAAAGGTGGAGTTGGCAGAACAAGCCCTTGCTGCAAAGCAACTCCAGATAGATGAAATGAAGCAGATAATTGCTAAGCAAGAGGAGGACCTTGAAACTATGTCTGTGCTCCGTGCTCAGGTATGGGCTCTTCACAAACTGTCTACTTCCCCCACGCAATATTCAGAAACCAGGAGGAATTTAATGGCTCACTCTGAAATGCTGAATACGTTTTCTCAGCTTCAAAGCTTAAGTCCCCTTACTTGGCTTGCCTTGCAGATCCCTGCAGAGCCTTTACCCACTATATTCTAGGGCTCTGTAGGAGGAACTGTGTATGCTGGAGTCTGGCTCAACAAACAACTTGGGAGTAGATGTGTATTTAGAACCACTGGCTTAAGAATCACTGCATATGTTATAGGAATGATTTTACTCAAACCAGCATGTGTTAAGTGACTAAAAAGGTTTTGCCTCACATTTAAGGCATTTAAGAACCAGCATCTTGGCCTGGTTCCACTATCTGAACCACAGATTTGTCAGTGTAATCAGTCAAGTCACCTCATCACTGCTCATCTGTGCCTCATTTCTGCACAGCAGAGGCAATACCTGTGTCCCAAGTAAAACACTTTGAGTATCTTTTACAGAGTCCAGAAACTGTTAGGTCTCCTTCACCTTGTGAGAAGTGCAGGTGTTGGCTTTGCAGTGTGTGGTGTTTTGAGTAGTTGCAGATTATGATACAGATTTGTGATTTTGACATATACAGATATGGTTCAGTCAAAGTTACAAATTTTCAGCCTGATCTCATTTCTCTGATCAGATGGAGGTTTATTGTTCTGATTTCCATGCTGAGAGGGCAGCAAGAGAGAAGATCCATGAGGAGAAGGAGCAGTTGGCTGTCCAGCTGGCATACCTACTAAAAGAGCAACAAAACCTTGAAGATCTTGGCCGGTGAGAACAGACTTCAGCTGAACTGCCTTTGCACAGTCCTGTTACTCTGTGTACTGGTGTTTACCATCATTGTCTTGTGAGCATCTCAGTAGAAAGGCAAATAACTTTGCAGACATTTCTTGCTTAATTTGAATTTAAAAAGAGAAAAAAAGTGAATTGGCTTACTTCTCAATTTTCTGGTAGTATCTCTGTAAAGTGTGTTAGTTCTTAGTTGGGTGCCTTATTAAGTTTTCATTTTGGGTGATTCATGCTTGGTAGATTCTCTCTGTTGATCCATGTGAGTTTCTTTGGGTTCTGGCCTCAATTTTAGCTGTGAATCTGCAGCAAATCTTGCTCTGTGTGTGCCAGGAATATCTGCTGCTCCTCCAGTAGGCAGTGGTGAGTACACAGTTCTGGGTACAGTGGTAATTGAATCAAGTTACATTTCACATTAACTGTACACTGAGTCCTTTTTATGGTACAACTTGTTTTTTACTTAAAGCAAATTTTCAATTTTCTCTGAACAACTGAGAGTCCTTGGAGCTTTCCAGAGAAATGTGCCCTAGATCCCTAGGTGTGTAGCTGCCCAAATCCTGCTGCTGGTGTCATTTGCATGACACTGATTTCAGCAGACCTCTGGCATGATCTCACAAAGCAGTGGCATTTCTAGTCCTGTTTCCAAGCAGCAGTTGTGAATTAAATGCATGACCAGTTGACAGGAGTCTGTCTTCAAAGCCCTTGACTTCTCATCCACAGAACCTCTCTGGCAGAGATGCAGAGTCGCCACGGAGCCAGGATGCCGGATCGGGAGCACTCACCTCATCTTGTCCAAAGAGGTACTGCAAGCACCTTCCTAGCCCTCAGGTTCAGGCTCCCCACTCCCTTAAACCAGCTTTCCTTGGCTGCAGACAGCTTCCCTGTGGTTATTCTGGCAGCTGCAGAGAGCAAAATTGGGTAATATAAGAGTTAATTTTTCTTCTCTGCTTGCAGGAACTAATAGTCAAGATTGGCCAGAGCAGCGGAATATTTCAATTTATTCATGTCCTAAATGTGAAGAAATTCTACCTGATTTGGACACACTGCAGATTCACGTTATGGACTGCATTAATTGAGTGATGCCCTCCAATTCTTTGTCTTTGGGAATTTCACCTGCCAAACACTTTGGGTTTTTTACCTTCTTGCTCAAATAGTGCTCAGCTCTTATGTCCTATGAAGGAGGTTTTCAGGGGTTTGCTTATTAATTAAATGTGAAAAGGGTAAAACTCTTCGCCTGCCCTGTAGTCACTAATCTTGTTGTAATCTGCTTTAGGGAAGGAGTTTTCATAGATTAACAACATGGATGTGCTAGAGAACACACAGTGTGTCTGCTGCTATGAAACCTTTCAGGAACATTCCCCTGAAGTGCTCTGCTCTATGGCAAATCTGCAGAATGGGGCTGAATTACTGAAGTCAGAGGAGAGATGAGATATTTGCTGATCAAATATATATATATAAATACCAAATATATGTGAGGCTGTAAATACTTCATCTCTTATATACTATATACCAGGAAAGTAATACATGAAAAAAGATGTTTGGGAAGCTTTCAGCAAAATAGAATAATGCTGTATTCATTGAGCATTTGAAGTGAACCCTGCTCTTTCTCCAGATGGCCATTTCATTGCTGCCCTTGTGACCATACTAATCTGATGTTAAATTTTTGATGGCTTATGTAACTTCTTGCTTTAGCCAGATGTGGGTAAGGTTTAAAATGGATCAGCTAGGTCTGATATATGTAGCTCCTGGTGTACTCAAGTCACTTGGTTTTCTAGAACTGTTAATTTTTATGATGTTGTTTTAATTTTTCTTTATTAAAATAAAAGCATTTGAACTTGTACAGTATTGTGGTAGAAAGCACTGAGATGGATGTAACCTAATTTAAAGAGAGTATAGTGGATTTTCTCGTATCAAAATAAATCTATTACAATTATAAATTTATCTGTGCCTGTGAATACTTGGGCGACTGAAACAGGATTGCAAATTCCTATGCCGGAAAAGCTTGTCTAGAAACAGCTGTAGTAGATTAGTTCTATTTTTGTTCTCACAGGTGCTTTTATCTCAACAAAAGGGAGACAATCCCTTTTTTGCCATTGTAATTCAAGTAAATTTTTTGCTTTGTTTGTTGTCCCTGTTCTAATTATCACTTTTAGACTCTGGATTCTTATTTTCTGTTATAGCTCATCTATAGCTTCATCCATAATTTCAGGTAACACAAAAGCTGACTGTTGTGAAGAGGTATTCCTGAGCCTTGTTGTAACCTTCTTCATCAATTACAAGTAGTCCCAGCAGATGTAATCTCTTACTGGCTTTTAATTGTAGTAGGATTTATGGGCTTTTTTTACCCTGAATCCCATTTTATTATGGGAGCTTTGTGACAGTTACAGATTCTGCAATGATTAAAATCTGATGGAAATGCTACTAGGCCAGAAGCAGACTAACAGAATGATAATAGGGCTGATTTCATCTGAGAAGTATTAACCTTAATGAAAACACAGAAAATCAATGTGAAAGGCCGAAGAAGGAGTAATTTATGGATTTGTCAAGTCAAAATGAATCATCCAAGGGGGTTTCAGAGAGAGGAGATGTTAGCACAGGAATGAATGCTAGCTGGAAAATATGGGCATTAGGTGAAATAGGTCTTCATAGAAAGATAAAAGGACGGGTCTAATAGTACAAATCAGGAGGGGTAAGGAACTCCAAAGAATAAAGCCACAATACACTGAAGCCTGTTCATGTTACAGGGAAGATTATTTTTTGTTGTCATTACTAACTGCAGTCCAGAAATGAGCTTGTACATCTGCAGAAATATTTTTTGTAGAATTATAGTTGTACCAAAGAAAAACTGACCAAATTACAAAATTCTGTTTACTGCACGTGACTAGGATTGAATTTGATGGTATAACACAAGCGTTGACATTGTTTAGGTTATCCAGATGGGGATGGCACCTGCTGTGACCCCTCCCTGGGCAGACCCACTCTGCAATGCTGCAGCTAAATGGGCTTAACCAGAGCCTGTATCAGGAATAATGTATCCAGCAGGACCAGGGGTGTGATTCTTCCCTCTGTTGTGGGTACTGGTGTGGCCACAACTTGAATCCTGTGTCCAGTTCTGACCCCTCAACTCGGTAAAGGCACAGAGGTGCTGAGTGTGTCCGGGGAAGGGCAATGGAGCTGGGGCAGGGGCTGGAGCACAAGTCTGAAGAGGAACAGCTGAGGGAGCTGGGGGGCTCAGCCTGAAGAAAAGGGCACTCGGGGGGACCTTATCGCTCCCTAAAAGTCCCTGACAGGAGGGTGTAGCCAGGTGGGGGTCGGGCTCTGCTCCTGGTTAACCAGTGACCGAATGAGAGGACATGGCCTCAAGCTACACCAGGGGACGTTTAGGCTGGACTACTGGGAGAAATTCCTTTACGTAAAGGGTGATTCGAAACTAGAACGGGCTGCCCAAGGAGGTGGAGGAGTGACCGTCCCTGCAGATGTTTAAGGAAAGTCCGGACGTGGCACTCAGTGCCATGATCTAGTTGACAAGTGGTGATCTGTTATAGGTTGGACTCGATAGGACTTTTCCAATCCCATCGATTCCGTGCTCCCCACGCCGCCATCGCCGCCCCTCAGCGGGCACCCGCCACTTCCCCTCCCCCCGCCCACAGCCAAGATGGCGCCGGGCAGCGCCGCGGCTGCCAGCACTAAAGATGGCTCTTGCGCGCATGCGCGGAAGGGGCGGGGCTGGTCCGAATTCTGGCGGGTACTGGCAGCGCGCGCGGCGGTGAGCGGGGTGTGTGAGGGGAGCGGGGAATCGGGGCACAGGAGCGATCCCGGGACACAGGAGCGATCCCGGGGTACAGGAGCGATCCCAGGGCATGGAGCCTGGTCCGAAGGTCGGGGAGCCCCGGAGGAGGTCGGGGTTCTGCTGGGTGGGAGAGGCGGCCGAGCGGGGGCCCGAGAGCGGAACCGTGAGGGAAAAAGCGCGGGGTCCGCGGTGGTCATTAGCCTTCTCTGCTCGTGCGAATTATGCAGTGTTGCTAAAAATGAATATTCTGGAGCATGAGAAAATTATCAAAAGCGGAGTTAATGGGCGAAACAAAAGATTCTGCATCATGAAGATCTGTAAGCACATTTAGAGTTTGCGTTTGTGATTCGTTCGGTCTCGGTGGATATCCCATCCGTCTTATCCAAGCTTCCCTGGCCCATTCATGTCCGCCCGTGCTGATTGTTTTTCGCAGACCCTTCTCCATTAAATGGAGAAGCTGTGAGAAACGCAGAATGTGCACTTTTGCGAATTACAACAGTTAGACTTTAATAACTAGTTAAATGCTAGTTGTAATTATGGGGTACTCAGTGTAATCAGATGAGGTGGGAATGGTTATTACTATGAGAACGTGGTAGGCATTTCTTAAATTCTCTGTAATGGGATTTTTTTTTATATAAAAGTAGTATCTTTACGCTGCAGCAGGTTCAGCGTGGGTCAGACTTTTGATGTAGAAAATTTATGTGCAAGTTTTAAATTTAGTGGAGCCTTCATCTGCAGCTGTAAACAGAACCAAGTTGGTGGATTGCAAGTTGTCAAATAAGGAGTCTGAACACAATATGTATTTCTAGATGAGGTATATGTACTTTAACAGTATCACTTTTGTCCTCCCCATAACAGAATATTTTGTCTTGAGGGGCTCTTGAGGAAGTCCGGGTGAAACTATGGACGGTAAGGGAGAAAATTTTCTTCCTTTCAGTGGAAAGCTTGTCTTCTTAGTTAGTAAGTTCAAGTGTTCAGAAAACCCAGTAAGGCTTTTAGCAAAGGAATTTACATTCCACTGAGTTTATTTGCTGAGCTTGTCTCTTGCTTTCCTTCCTGTCACTTTCCTGTAAGGCTGCTCTGTGCCTTCCCTGGTTTGGTGTTTTCCTCAGCAGCAAAGACTAAATCAGTTTCTTGGTTTTCATTTCTTCTCTGTCCCATTTTTCTCTCTGTACTTATCTTGTCTCCATTTTTGTCCCTTTGTCTCTATTTCTTTGTTCTCTGTGTTTTTCCATGAGCAAACTATACCCGAAGATATGCTTTGTTGCCTGCCGTGCATCTCCCTCTTCCCCTTCCATTGGCAAAGCCACATGGCTGTCTGTTGGCTACAAGTTTACAGGTTCCAGGCTTTTCTGTGTAACAGCAGCTGATGTTGAAGGAACTGCATAGGAGGAAAAGTCAGTGCTGAGTAGCTGGCAAGTTTTCTGCTGAGTTGCCAACCTGTGCCACAAGCTGAGAGCATCTGCAACTACTTTTCCATCTGTCCTCACAGCCAGAAGCTGCTCTAGAGGCCTTTAGCTAAACCTGAAGTCTATTTTTTTTTTTTTTTAATGCTGCTTGCTGCTTTGATTTAGTTTTAGTTGTCATTAGCTTGTAATCAAGGTGTCTTGGATGTTTTATTCCTTAGTAGCTTTTCTTTAACTGGACAGAAATAACTCTGTGTCTAATTTTTTCCCTAGCTGATGATGACTTGGATCTCTTGGCTTCCCTCCTGGAAGAAAACGAAGCAACTGAGGAGAGAAATTCTCCTGAGGAGGAAGATGCTCCAGAGGATGAGGGTGGAGAACCAGATGAATACGATGAGCTCTTTGATGCAGAAGATGATGCATCCTATACTGAAGAGGTTGATGCTGAGAACAGCATGATTGATGAGGAGAAGGAGAACTTGGCTACATTGTTTGGAGATGTTAATGACCTGCTGGAAGAGGAGGAGGCAGAGAAAGCTGCCCCCACTTCAGCTCCCAGTCAGGCAAAGGAGAAAACCAATGAAGAACTGCAAGGTTTCTGAAACAACATCTTTGATCTGTTTTGTTTTATATATTCCATCTCTAGAGAGCTAATGGGCAGGAGGTATGGCCTCCCTCTTATTGATGATGGCTGGAGAGGAAATACTGAAAGGCCTTGTGAAAGTTTCTAAGTTCAGTTTTCAGTGTCCGGTGGCCAAATTCACCAAATCTCTTTTCCTAAAGGAAAGGCAGAGGACTTAAGTAAGCCAGGGAGACTAACAGAGCTGTGTTGAGTAGCATAGGGAAGGTTGCCTGTGTACCTGTGCCTTGTCTGATGAAGAGCAATCTTGCTGCAGTCTTCAGGGCAGGCATCAGACACCATCCTGGCATCTTTCACCAGCACACCAGTACTTTCCTCCTCAGGGCTTATTGACAGGAGGTTCTGCCCTACAAGTGTGGAAGTTATTGTGGCAGCAGAGTCAGCCACAGCTTTCCTGTGTCCAGGCTGTGTATTTGATTATATAAGGAAGTACTTCTTTATGCTAAGGAGTGCAGTCATCAGCCATTTAAATTGTCTGATGGTGAGTAAGACAGTTTTATTCAACGTGGGAAGGAACATGCCACAATTAAGTTAAATATTTTTCTGAGAGGACCCAGCTCCAGGCTGTGTGGAAAAGTTTGCCTTCACTATGAGCTGTGTAGAATCAAGTAAATCTGCATTGTGACTCAAGTTTTCATTTTCTAAGTTTCCGTGATGCAGTAGGACTGCCAGACTTCCAGGGATCTCATAAATCCCTGTTTGCAATGGCTTCCTGCTGTCTTCATTATTATCCTTTCTCTTCTCCTTTCTTTCCCAGCTGAGCTGAGAAAATTGCAAGAGCAGATGAAGACGTTACAGGAGCAGTTGCAGAAGACTGCTCTTGGGCAACAATCCAGTTCAGGCCCTGAGAAGAAAACCCCTGGTAATGATGGTAATGAAATGGATTAATTAATTAAATGGATTTATTATTTATTTGCTTACAAATGTGAGTTTGTAGGCAGAATTTAAAATAATCCTGAAGTGGGCACTAAGTAGCAAGGAGGAATGGCGGTCTGGTATATTCCCACACAGGTTGTTTCTTACAGGTACAGATTAAATCAGTTTTGGTCTCTGCATCATGAATTAATTCTACATTGGGCACTTTTCATGACTAAGTGCTTCAGACTCTTCTGGAGGTGTCCCTTCTTACTGGCAGATGTTGGTACACCCAGTATATACAGCTGTGTTCATTGATATAGCGTGTTGGATGTAGTAATGAAACTTCATGGGAAGATTGCAAAAGAGGAGATGTTTCTACTTTCCACACCTTTGAGGTTGCAGTGACATCCAAAGTCTTAAGTTGTCATGGGGAAGAGTCTTTGGGGCTTTTTCAGCTGTTACATTTCAGCTAACAACTTGGCTGAAATATTTTCATGTGGGGCACTGGCTTGGATTTATTATTCAGGAATTACACATTTTGGAGCAGGGCTTAGAGTCTGAATCCAGATCCCGAGGTCTCATAGTTTTTTGTTCCTTTGGCCAGGTAAATCTCCCTGTCTGCCCTTAAAGGAAAGGAAAGTTCAGAAGCTGCAAGAGTCACCATGCTTCTCGACCCAGCTGTGCAATCCTTTACCACCAGCCAAGCGAGGAATGCAGAAATCAAAAGCATCCTCAGCAGGTACCATTCTCAGTCCACTTTTTATTGAACACACTGAGCTTCTGTCGAAAATTTATAGTTCCCAGCAGCGGTGTGGACACATCCAGGACAATGTTATACTATTCACTGCACCAGGAGTGGTCTGGTCACAGTGGCAGAGAGCTTATTACTCTTATTATTGTATTCTTTGTAATGGGACCTATGCCTTTTTTCTTCTGCTGAAGAGAGCAAGATTCCTCCTCCACGGCAAGTCCTCAGTCTGGCGTTCCAGCCCCTCAAGTCTGCCGTAGGGAACACACCCAGTAAGGTGACCAGAGAGAAGACTTCTCATGTGCCTGCATGCTCCAGTGCAACCACGCAGCCAGTGTCTGTGGAAAGCTTCTCAGGACTGAGATTAAGGTCAGCAGCCTGGTTCTGAGCCATGCCTGGGGACAGCCCCTCCAGTAAAGGCAAAGAAAACACAATGTATATACATGGTTTAACTATGTCAGATTAGTCACTTGTCATCAGGGGATGTAACACAAAGCCACAGCAGGGGCTGGTTGATCAATAATTGTGTAACATTTACTTTCATCTTGGTACCATGTTTGTTTTCATCTCTCCTCTTTTCTAACAGAAAAGCTCTTATTTTTTCGTTGGCACTTCCTTTCCTGGGACATCCTCAGGGGTGGAGCAGGGAAGCAGTGGGCATGTGCAAAGCCCAGCTGACCACCAGTTGGGCCAGTTTTTACTGTACACAGAAAACCTCAGGAGCCACTCACCATCCCTATATTCAGTGTGGCCACAAGAGGACTCTGAATCCTCATGGTGTCCTCACCAGAACCCAAGCTATATTCCCAGCTCAGTCAGCCATTCTTGGTTAGTCTGAAATGAGCAGAGTTTAGTGCAGGCTTGGGGCTGAGTTGCAATGCACCTATTTGGACAAAAACCAAGTGTCCACGACCAAGTGGTCACTTCATCAGTAGTTTTCTGATATGGGAGATTTTATTCCAAGTGACTTCAGGGTGAAGTAAGGCACAGAGGTGTAAGATGTAGTCTCCCCAGGAAAGTGCTGGTTGGTTTTGATTTGTGCCAATGGATGTGTTGTCTTTTACCTACTGGATCTAGAAAACCCCGTGTGTCTTCAGCTGAAATGGACAGGAAAATGGCTAACAGGAAGCTCATCCGACTGTCACAACTGAAGAACAAACTTGCTACTGAAAATCTGGAGGAAATAGACTGGGTCACATTTGGAGTCATAGTGAAGAAGGTCACTCCTCAGAGTGCAAATAATGTAAGTAACTTCACTGTATCCCTTGCTCAGTTCAAGTGAAATGCTGGTCATCTTTCCTGAGAAACTTTCCTAGATCTTCAACTTAATTAGCCAGCTTCATGTAGTTAATGGAAAACTTCTCTATTAAAGATCTTGGCTTGTCTCGTTTCATCCAGTATTGTATGTATCCCATAGAAAGTTACTGATGAAATAAATCTGGATATGCCATAGTTTTGTGTGTTCAGTGGGGTAAAAACCTCTTCATTCAACAAACAAGTGTGCTGCCCAGTTTTGATATCAGAAAGGTTGGTGGTAGCAGAATTATTTGCTGTTTTGGCCTGTAAGAACCCCAGAACTGGCAACATGGATGGCTGGAGATACTGTGTCTAAGCTCTCCTGAGGTTAAAAATTATGCTTTTCTAAATCACAAAAATCTTGGGGAAAAGTCAGAATATCTCTTTAAAAGAAACAGCCAGAGGGGATACAGTCAGTGTGTCTCCATCAAAGCTGAAAGGAAAGGGAATGTCTGTTCCAGGGCAGGACCTTCAGTATCTGGCGGCTGAACGACCTGCGGGACCTCAACGAGTGCGTCTCGCTCTTCCTGTTTGGTGAAGTCCACAAGGAGCACTGGAAGACCGACCAAGGCACAGTCATTGGCCTGCTTAATGCCAACCCTATGAAACCCAAAGAAGGCTCAGATGAGGTGAGAGAGCTTTTCATTCATCTGTAGATAAAAACCTATAGCTGAACCTTTTCATATTGGGTTGAGATTTAGCTTTATAACATATCTTCATGTTGAAATTGCAGCAGTCTGCCCAACAAGTTTGAATTGCATTCAGGTAGTTCCATGGTGTGTATCTGCTCCTGGCCTCCTGGAAGACTGGACTTCAAGAAGTCCTATTAAGCATTTAAACCCAGGGTTTATTTCAGTTTTTAATCTGCTCTCGGTAGCAGTTGGCTTTTCCATAAATATAGGGAGTGCATTTTCATTTCATTTTATTCAGCTACTCCAGTGCAACATGTATTTCAACCTAGAGGTCTCTCAAAGCCAAAAAAGGTGAAGCACATTTCTCTCTTCTAACTCAAGCATGAGATACGATTATGAAATATTTGATTCAAAAATCACAACAGAGAAGCAGCAATATTTGATTTATTAGACAAACAATGTATTATGTAAATATGTCAGTTGATACATAGTAGTTCACTTGTTTAATTATTTATAAATGCAGAACATTTAAGATTGCTTCATTTTACTAATAAATCAATATATTTTTAATTGCACTGCAATGGAATCTGTTTCCAGTTACTTCTGTCAAGGGGAATTTCAGTCTAGTAGCTGATCACATAGTGTTCTGCATTTTAAATTCTCCAAATAGAAAAATTAAGGATCTCATTAATTATCTTTTAAGCTATAGAATAGCTTAAGTTAGCATGACTAGGCAGTAGATAGTCCCATTGGTGAGCAAAAAGGCACACCAGATTTAAGAGGAAGGTTGCATTTAACTGTGAAGAATGGCTCTTTGTAGCTAAAATGTTCACATTTATTACTACATTAAAACTGACTTCTGAAGTTGTCCCCAGCTACAGACAACAGTCCCTGGTGTATTTGGTTGTGTGAATCTGATGCTCTTCTTGCACAGGACTCAGTTTTGATTGGACCAAGATATTTGGAAAAGGACAGAGAGCTCTGGTACAGCTCTTCCTGCCATCCCCTGCTGGATGTGGGAGTCATGATGGTGTCAGAGTCAAGCAGCGGTACAGGACCATTTACAGCACAATTTGAGCTGCCTTAGGCATTTTTTGGTTTCCTGAGGCTCTGAGCATAGAACACAAATATCTTTCATCTCTGTGTGAGAAATAAATTCACCTTTTTCTTTTTAACTGAGCCATTTCTCAACCTAAATAGGACACTTGGTTTTCTTAAGCTAGTCCTGCATTTGAAGACTATGTTGTTAGTACCAGAGGTACAGAACCAAATCAAAGACAAACAAGTGACATCTAGAAAGAGGCCTATCCAGGAGTGTTCTGATTTCTGTCTAGGTGTGTTTGTCCGTTGACCATCCCCAGAAGATCCTTCTTATGGGAGAAGCTCTGGATATGGGCACCTGCAAAGCCAGAAAGAAGAATGGTGATCCTTGTGCACAAATTGTGAACCTGGTCTGTATCTCAATAGTCAGGGCATTCCTAAACTGCTGGTGAAAATCTCTGACTTTTTCACTTGTTTCTGGATTTTAACTTGCAACTAACTAAAGTGGGTGGAGAAAGTGAGAGATGAAACCCAGAGGAGCTGTTTCTGTGCTGTCACTGTGCAGGGGATTTCCCTAAATGCAAGGTTGGTGCTGCAGTGAAAGGAGACGGTCTTGACCCATCATGCCATACCCTTTCACTCTCCTTTGCTCAGTGCAAGCTTCCATGCACTGCACTAGAGAACTCATCCAGGGAAAAACAAAAGATTTTTTTGGGAGTGGCAATTTTTTTGAATGATTTTAACCCAATGAGCTCTCTTGTCCAGCATACCTGCAAGTTGTTACACCTGAATGTAGGTCACTGGATATGAGAGGAAAAAAAAGTATTGAGATCCTTCTTTTAGGACATTACTGACTTGTAGTAGTTTAAAGGACTTGTGGATTATGTTACTTCATGGCTATGGAGATGCTGTGATACCTGAAAGGAACCTTGTATCAGTCAGAAGGGCTGTAGATAGTAGAGTATCAAAAGGAGGAGAAAAAAATGAAGGAATGAAGAACTGGGGGAGAGTTGGAAGTGTGGGAAGTGGGAAGACAAATACAGAAGTTACTTGTAGCCAATGAAGACTGTGATTGCAGATCCACTCCAGGAGGAGGCTCTGCATACAGTACATAAAACTGAGTAGAGTCAAGAATATAGAGTCTGGGCAAGAGGTCCTGGGTGGGATATGAGTTGACTTAAAGGAATAGCCTTAAAATTCCTTGATGCACAGAGTTGTTTCCAGTGATGAGTATAGGCAATTTAACTTTGTTTTTTGTTGCTCAAGTGTGGGCATATTTTTGCTTAGTTGATCAAATGCTGGAATACCACAGTGGAGATGTTACTTCATTTTAGCCATACAAGGGGGCATGTGGGTGAGAGGAATGAAGGAAATTGAAATGGCTGATGTTCTGTAACAGGCTTCTCCTGTTTCTTTTCAGAATGACTGTGAATATTGTCAGTATCACATACAGTCCCAGTACAAGAAGGTCAGCTCAAAGCGGGCAGATCTGCAGTCCACCTTTTCTGGTGGCCGCATTCCCAAAAGATTTGGTCGGAAAAATCCCACTTTGAAGGAGAAGCTGTGTCAGGATGGGTTTTACTATGGAGGAGTCTCTTCAGCAGCATATGCAGCCTCGGTGTAAGATAAACCATTTCTTTCCCTTGTTCTTGAACAGAATTTCCCTCTCCAGTACAAGGGAGTCTGAAGTTATATTTAAGGGAGTCTATTCATTTAGAGAATGCCTTTGCCTTAACTACATTCACCAAATAGGAATAAAGCCCCACATTTGGCATAATCCTACAGGCCACATGGGGTAACAGAGCTGCTGTTCGACAGGAAAAAAATTAAGTTGGTACTAAGATGTGGTGAGGGTTGTTTTTACCTCTACATTAGTACTGTAGTGTGAAGCCAGGCAGCTTTGTGTTTCAGAAGATTAATGGGCTTTGAGATCATGATATCCCAAGCATTCAAGTCTCTGAGATTGTAACTGCATTTTCTTATGGCTTACTGCATTTAATCCCAGAGTCAGAATTTTCTGCATTTCCTCATGTCTTCTTTGGCTGAAATAATAGTGTCACTCTGGGTTAATGAGGAAATAGGACTGACCAAGATCAGTATGAATCCCATAATGGCTGAGTCCTTTATCCAAATCCCATGAAGACAGCCGTGGAAAGATGAGTCACAGCTGGATCCAGCACTGTGCTTGGACACAGCTTTTATTCCCTTACCACTGCCTTCTGATACCTGGTGTGACTCCACAGAAATGAAGCAGTTCCAACCTCTTCTCCATCCCTGGAACAACCTGTGAGCAAAGCAAAGCTTTGATCTATGTTTAGTTTTCCTGTAATGCATAGGAAATATGTATCTCAACAAAAGGAGAAATGGGAGATCCTAAACATTATGCTGGAATTTGAATTTAGATGCACATCCTTCCAAAAAACAGACAGATGGCCCTTTGGGGTAGCTTCAGTTTTGTTGTATCATTGGGCTAGTATTCAGGCTTCTGTCCTTGCTCTAAGATTGGGAAAACTGATGTTTTGTATTTGTTTCCTCTCTCTAGTGCAGCAGCTGCTGTGCCAAAAAGGAAGATTCAAACCACTCTCTCCAACCTGGTCGTGAAAGGATCTGATGCAATTGTCCAGGAAACCAGGCAGAAAATTGGTACCCAGTTATCCAAGTAGTCTCTTCACTCTTTAGATGTTTTCAGTTCAATGTGTAGATGTGTCCCAGGGCCTTCTAGTCGCTGAATGGACCTGGCAGTCGCTTTGGTGCAGAAGGGGTCATTTGCAGGCAGCTTCCTCAGTTGGTGAAAACTCCTCTTTCCCTCTTGAGATCACAATTTCAAGGCAAATGTAACTAAGCAACTGCGTCGCTCCATGCATCTTTTTTACATCAGTGCCCCCAAATTAAGTCTCCTGTTCTGTCTTTGGACAGTGACAGAAGATCTTTGCCAGATTAATGGTAATTGGAAGTTTTAAGAACTTTGAACCAGAGAATTTATTTTATTTGATTAAAATAAATTACTTCTGTCAACCTTGAAAGCTTCTAATGAATACTAAGTATAAATCAGTCAGGTTTGCAATGCAGGAGACCTCCTGAGAACCCACCTTGTTTCTAGTGCTTTTCTTTTGTGTCAAAGCATGTTCCTTTTGTCATCCCTGGGATGTCACCAGTCTTCTCTGCCTCTGTTTTGTTTCTGTAAAGCACTTAACATTTATGCTCCTTGTAGAGCAGGTGACAGATTATTCAAACTGTATTCTAGATGCCTCTTATTTGCATCTTTCAGTTCCATCAGTTGCCTCAGACAACATAGTGTGTGTCCACAAGCTGCTCTTAATTCTTCAGGGATAAAGTACGGAGGCTTCAGGACTCCAAGCATCCTAAAACTGGGAATGGTGGGAGTAACAGAGACAGCCAAGGCTGATGAGGAACTGAGTGACTGAGTTGCTGAAGGGATAGAAATGTCTGTGACAAATGACAAGACCTTGGGCAATCAAATATAATGTAAAAGCTGGTCTTGCTTTGAGAAGTGGTCAGGTGACCTTCAAGGGTTTCTTCCAACCTAGACAACTTTACATCCCGAAAGCCAGGCCTGCTTTCCTTCCTCACTTCAAATCTGTTGTATTTCTGCCTCTTCCACTCAGGTGCAGCAAAGAGACCCATGCAGTGTTCTGAAGAATTCAGGGAACTGCTGGCACAGCCAACTTTTGGAGCACGAAATCTCTGCAAACACTGGACCAAAACAGGTATTGTCCTTTTGCCTGAAGGAAGACCCACTCCTAAAATCACTCCACCTCTTTCTGAACAAAGTGGCTTTTTATTTTGGTTTATTCTTTTTTTCCCAGATGCTGAAAAGAAGCAAGGGGCAAATTTCCAGTCTATCTCTGCTTCAGCACTGCTCAAGCAACAGAAACAGAAATTGCTGGAGGCCCGAAAAAAGCGGTCTGAAGAGATTCAGAGGCGGTAAGACAAACTGGCTTTCACAGGAAGGGCTCTGTTATTGTAGCTTGAAGGATAGCTGTGTTTTCACTTCTTACTTTTCAGCTTTGAGTGATGCTTCTCTCTGATTTTAGCTTTGAAAACAATTGGTTGTTCACTCTTTCTGGTGACTTCTTCAAGTCATTGTTGATTTCAGTGATCCCCAGTGAGTCCTTTACCAGTCTTGTTTTCTTCTCCCAAATACCAAAATTGCTGTGTGTTTCTTTTAGCAATTAAAAGGCCAAATAGTAAAAAATCATAGTCTGCATCCCCTCCAATTTGTTTCTTAAACATTTCTATCTCTGACTTGTGTCCCTAACTGAATGCTTATTCTTGTCTTACAAGGTTTCTTCAGAACACAGGTAAAGCCAGCACTCCTGCTCTCCCGTTCTCCTCCAGACAGACCTCTGTCCATTCCCCAGTGCCTGGGGCAGAATTTCCCAAAGCTGCAAAAATATCAACTCCTAAAAGGCCCAGGCTAGGTACAGGCTTCTCAGAAGGAGAAGATATCCTCTTCTTTGACAAGTCTCCACCTCCAAGGCCAAAGCTAGACAGTTTGGCAGAAGCCAAAAAGGTACCAGCTCTTTTGATCTTTTAAGTATTAAAGAGAGGTTAAGGGAAATTTGGTTTGTCATAGGAGTCTTTGGTCAGATATGGCCCAGCTCAGTTCTGGTGTTAGTGAAGTTTCTCATTTGTGGGATCACACTGGCCTACATTGCAGCACACAGGATACCTGTGGTTCCTGATAGCTGTTAATGCCAAAGTCCATGCTGCCATCTTGCCTTCAGTCAGTCTCTTAAGGCAAGGGATTTGTGCTGAGAATCCCTGGAGTGCTAAACTCTGGCATTGCTAGTGCAGTGTATTGCAGGTGTTTTCTGTGTGACAGGAAGGTAAACAACTGATTTAGCTGTGCTGTGTCACGAGTCTGGATAATTTTGTTTTCTAGCCAAAACAGACTGCATCTTTTTTTGGCAAAAATATGTTAATTTGTTTGTCAAAGACACTTTTCCAGCTAGAATGAGGAAGTCTTAGCATTCTGGGAGTATGAGACGGAATAATAGTAAGAAATATTCTATTAGTTCCAAATTATTATCAGTTTATGTGGAAATCTCATGTGATTTCATTTCTCTGAAAATCTTACCGATTTGTGAATCGGGTAAAGCTCAGCTGCAGAGACACTAGGCCTGCTAACACCTGTGGAGAAGTGATTTTATGGTTTGGGAAGTCACGAGAGGTTGGGTGTATGTCAGAGCTGGGAATTTTGTTGGGCCTCTCTCCAGCCAGCTCCATGCTCAGGCCAGTGGATGTTCTCTCGTCCAGTTGACAGCCTTCCTCTGCTATTTCTGTAAGTAGGAGCTGGGAGCCAGACAGGTCACCAACACTTCCCTGCTCTTTCCTGTTTTCTAGCTGGCTGCGATACAACGACTACGAGCAAAAGGCCAGATTCTCCCTAAAACAGATCCAAACAGTGTCAAGAGAAAACGGACTGATCCTGAGGATGTCCTAGAAATTGTTGAACGAGTTGAGAAAAATGTTGCTCAGCCACAAGGTGCAGAAGCAGACAATGGTATGTACTGTTAGCTTCTAGAACAGAAAAAAAAAGTGCTTCTGTCCTACTGACAGAGCAGGACTTGCCCTGGGTTAAAGACTTAATTGCTGTACTGAAAAGAGGCGAAATTAGGCCTGTTTGGAACTTCAGGGGTTTGTTGGAAAGACTAAAAAAATCTCTAACCCTGTGGAGAAAGTGTGAAATGTAATCTCTGATAGCTCCCTGTGCTCAACTCTGTTCCCTTTCTTCTGGGACTTGAGCATCTGCAGTGCAAGGCTGACTTCACCAAGGAAAACCAAGAACTAATCCCACCTGGGGAAGTATCTGAATTTTTTGTGGGAACTTGAGATTGCCTGCTGGTGATTTACTGTGTGATGTTATATGAATTGTATAATTCTCTTTAAAGTTTCTTCATCAGTCAGTGAGGGAACACTGCTTGCACTCCTGGGAGTAATGTGAAAATTCCTAGTACAGTGCTTTGAGAGAAGATGCAATGTTATTTTTAAAAAATTATTTTATTTTTCTGAAGCTATATTTTGAACTTGTTTTCATGTTCCTAAACTATGAAAGGCTGCTGTTTGACCTCAACATCTGCCTGGGAGACCTGAGACTTCCAGAATCTCTTGCAGTGAGCAAGTTTAGCCATCACAGCCTTGTTTTGTAGGACTGAACCTTTTTGTCTCCCTAGAAATGGATGAACTGGAACCTGCCCAGAAGAAACGGCGTGAGCAGCTGGCCTATCTGGAGTCAGAAGAGTTCCAGAAAATCCTGAAGGCCAAGTCCAAGCACACAGATGTCCTAAAAGAGGTATGGCCTCCATCCAGCCATGACTGAGGGCTTAGAACTGGGATCTGACTGGACTTCATGATTTCAGCAAGAAGCAGGCACCCAAACATCTCATAGGCTCCAGATTGTCCCAAGGACTAGGGCTGGGTGTCTCTGGGCACACAGGGCACAGTACCAGCACTTTTGCCGTAGGGGTGAGGTCATGTTGCCAGTTGACATCAGTTTTTTTTGTTGTGTTTGGAAGAATCAGTGAAGTTTTCTATTGGTGGATAATCAAAGAAATCCTTCTGCCTTAAAATCAAATGAGCCATATGCCTATTTTGTCCCTCATTACTTGACATCTTGGCCACATAAAGCCAGCTGCCACCTTCATCTGTGGCTCATGTCAGCTGTGAAATGCCATCAGGTGCCCTGAAGAGCTGAGGCTGGGTTTCTCACACTGGGGACTCTGCTGAACACTTTCTCAGGGTTACAGCACCTCCAATGGCACAGGGCTCTTATCTTGGACACTTATTGGCATGAAGTCATAGTTGTTTTAAGGTCTTCTGGGGAGTAGTATTTGGCTAAGACCCTATTCCATTAATTACATTTGCCTACCTGACTTCTCTTTGCACTGTCCTCATGGATGTGTGCTTATTTCAGTACTTCCTGCTGTTGTTAAACCTTCCCACTCTGCATTTCAGAGGTGGCTCATTTCAGTGCTGGTGAACTACAGCCTTTATACAATAATGGATTATTTGAAGCAAGAGAGATGTGTTCTCTGCTTCCAGACTGCAGTCTGCTTCAAGCAGGCCTAGTAATAATTTGCCCTAAGGCCATTTATGGAGTGGCTTCTCCTCTCTTTGTGTCCTCACAACCCATTTTGTGTGCCCCACAGGCTGAGGCTGAACTGCAGGAGCAGTACTTTCAGCCACTGGTGAAAAAGGAAGAACTGGAAGAGAAGATGAGGAACATTAAAGCAGTGAAGTGCCGAGTTGTGACATGTAAAACGGTGAGTGAAGGGGAGCCAGGGTACCAGCAGGGGAGTGGAACATGGATTCTACAAAATGGTGCTGAACTATCCTGCAGATTGCCATCTGTCACTGGTTGGCTGTGGTCCAGTGCAGGGATTGATGTTTTGTTCCTTATACCTGTTGCTGAGAGCAGCCTGTGCATGGAGTGACTGGGACATGGCAAAGTTTAGTGCTGTGCTCCACATCTCAGCTCAATGCTTTATGCCAGTGCTTCCATGGGTATTGCTGTCCTGAATTTCTGTTTCTTCCAGGAAGTGCTTTGTACCAGGACCCTCAGTTGCCCATATTTCATGAAAAAATAAGCAAAGTCCTTGAAAACATTAACACTGGGTGGGCAGGAATCCTCTATCTGCATTTCCAAGGACTTTGCCATCAGGAAGAGGAGTGGAGATTTATGACTGTCCCAAATGTACTGAGAGGAAGGGAGGCATTACCTCTCACTTACAAAGTTTCAGCCCCTGCTGAATTTACCCTCTTGCTGCCTTCCCTACCTGTTTT
Organism: Parus major; assembly: GCF_001522545.3. Taxonomy (NCBI): domain Eukaryota; kingdom Metazoa; phylum Chordata; class Aves; order Passeriformes; family Paridae; genus Parus; species Parus major. Next base: position 5,903,080 of record NC_031773.1, read on the forward strand.
GGGATTGCACAGAGGGATGCTTGTGCCCTATGAAGTGCTGGGAGCAGGACCACGGTGGTGGCAAGGGGAAGATGGCATTAGAAGGAGCAGTGACAAAGCCTAGGGTGGTGATCCAACTGCTGGGCTCCTCAGGATGGGAGAGGACAGGGATGCTTTCCTCTGAACATTCGGCTGTTGCCAGCCCTCAAAACAGGTCTCATATGCTCGTTCTCTCTCCTCCCTGATAGTGTAATTACACCTATTTCAAGCCTCTGGAGACCTGTGTGCAAAATAACCATGACTACCTCTGGCATGATGCCATCAAGAGATTTTTCAAATGTCCTTGTGGAAGCAGAGCTATTTCCCTTGACAAGCTTCCAAAAAAGCACTGCAGGTAAGAAATGAGCCTCATGAAATAGTGACTGGGACTTAGGTACTGTCCCTTCACAAGTAACTTGTTGTGAGTCACATACCTGTATCCTAAAAGGGGAATGTTAGCCCTTGTGCTAAGGAGCATGGGCTGGGTGTGGGGCTGCTTTAGGATCCCCTCACGCTGTGCAGCAATCACAGCACAGTGGTCCTCACTTGCCATCTTCATCTTTCAGTAACTGTGGCCTCTTCAAGTGGGAGCGAGATGGGATGCTAAAGGTAAGTGTGAGCCAGCAGTTCTGAGCACCTCAGCTGCTTCCTATGGTACTTTTGTCCCTCTCTTTGGTTCTGTGCCCTTATGAGCTCCCAGCAGAGCCAAGCAGCTCTGCATTTTGTCAGGCACACACAGGTGCCTGCAGGCTGTGTTAGAGTGGACTTCTACTTTTTGCTTTCTGTTCTCGAAGATTTGTTTTATTTAACCATGGGGAAATGGCTTTTGAACAAAGTTGTGAGAGTTCAGAATGTCAAGATCCTTAGAGGATCAGTGTTTAGTCAGGTAATTTAGCCTTACCACAGTTTCTGCCAGAGAAGTGTTTGGGAGACACCTACCACACCTTTAACTTTTTTTCTTCATGGTTAATGTTTCCAGGAGAAAAAGGGTCCGAAGATTGGTGGAGAAACGCTTTTACCAAGAGGAGAAGAACAACCAAAATTTCTCAATAGTCTTAAATGACCTGGAGTTGATTTTTTTTCACAACATATGGATGGATTTTTGTGTCTGAAACACACATTTATACTGGACTGCCAAGAGGATTCAGATTTTAGTGATGAATCAGTAGGGGAATCAGTTTTTGATGAAAAGATCATCTGCCAAGTGTCCACCAGGCCACTTGGATATTGCTTGTGCATGGATATTGAACTTTGATCTTTTTTTAATTGACTGAATAAGACTGCATGTGAAATACACATTCATGCCTGTTCCTTCCAACTACCAACACAAGAGTGATTTCACTATTAGGTGACAGACATCATGAATGGGAATGGTTGTAGATTCCATAAGCACTTATGAAATTAATACTCTGATGTGTTCATGCCAACCTGTCTTCAGCTCATGGACAAAAAGGGGTGTGAGAGGGTTGTAGGCACAGAGTATTCTCCATTGGCTTCAAAATTACTCATTCTGAACCCTTAGGAATAGATGTCAAACAGTAGTTCTATGCTTTTCCTTGGTTTACCTGTTATAAAACTCTTCCATGACTTTGGCCCTGCCAGCCAGCAGTGTTTATGCTGGAGACTCAGAGCTCCCTGTCCCCCAGCACCATCCACACTACAGTGTTCTTGTGGCTACAGACCTGTAGCTCCCATTTGAAAAAAAAATCAATGAATCTGGCACCATTATGTGAGTGGTTTTAAAGAGCTGAGTGCTTATATTTAAAAGCTTTTATACTTTTTCTGGTGTTTTAAATAGGAACAGTAGCTGTCTCAGACCAAGCAGGATCAAATCTCCCTCCAAGTGGTGGCTCCTGAGAACTGCTGTCACTGTACAGGCATTTTTCTGACAGCACATCTCTGTAGGAATGCCTGGGGCATTTAACCAGCTTTTCCTGGACCTGAGCCTTTTCCTGGCCCTGCCTTTTCTTCCATGCACAGTAGGATCACAGGGTATTTTTAAATGTCTAAACCCCCTCTGACCTTAGTGATTTGATCAAAGTGCTGCTAAACGTCTCACGTGGCCCGGCAGTCCTGTTGATGCCTTTTGTTTGCTTGCACAGGGGCTGGAAGATAAATAAGTTACTTCACTTGAAGCAACTGCACAGATTCACCTCAGCATTCTGCAGCCCTCATCTCTTACTGGTGCTTTTATTGGTGCAACTTGGCCGATAGCATTCATTTCGGTTTCCTGTTGGTACCATTTGCTGAGTGGGGTGTCACTGCCAGGGGACAAAATCAGTAACTGTGACATTGCTTGGCAACATCTCCTGTGGATTCCTCATTCAGAATAAATAGTACAGAATAAAACACTCCCTGGATCTGCATGGTATTTCTCTGAGGAGGGGGAAGAGTTGCTTCCTCAGCATCTTTGTTTGCCCACAAGCTCAGTACAGAATCACCAAAAGGAACTGATTTTTGGTCTGTAATTTTGGCTTTTACAGAATTTACTCATTCAGACTTACCAGGAGTTTCTCACCTAGAGTCACAAAACCACTACGAAATTCCATATTGGTATCAGTCTTCAGCCAGCACGTTGAAAGCTTCACACTTTTTCCAGTTCCTGCCTCTTGGGCCCAAGGAAAGGAGATTCTGCAGAAATGAAGATGTCAAAAGAGGGTTAAAGCTTTATTTTCATAAATGCCTCTAGGACTGGGATATGTAAGACATGTATCTCTGTGGGAGTGTGGAAGCAATGCTTGTCTGCAAAAATAGGGTGAAGAAAACCAAACCAGTTGCTTTGCTAAAGCTCTAACAGTAAACAAGGAGTGGAAGGGGAGAGATGAATGTATTGAATTTATGTGCCTCACTATTTTGAGATGCTTTTCTTGTGCCAGAGATTCCACTACCACCCTGATTCCTGAATACTGGCTTCTGACAACAGGGAAGCTAGGGTCAGTCAGGATGGTCACAGCAAGGAGATGAGGAGATAATGGCAGGTGCTTTGCTCAAAGCTGTCTCAAAACTGGGTTTGACCCAGACATCCTGCAGGACCAGCAGTTACTGGACTTTTGGGTGACTCCCAGCTGCAGCACCCTGGTGTTTCCCTCAGACCCAGCATCTGCCTCCCCAGGGTTCACTTTGGTTATTCAGCCACACAAGCCACAACAGAATTTTTGAGCCAGAGAAATAATCCAGTGCAGCCATTAAAGCTGGTTTTGCTACAATTTAATATTTCTTTCAAAAACAAAGTAAAATCCACATTTTCCATCAGCTGTACCAATGACTTCCCATGTAAGCTTGTACTGAAACTGATTCACTGGTTGATTTTGTGCAGAAAAAAGGATGTTAGAATCCTTAAACACATAATCACACGTGGAATTTTATATTAATATGATTTTGCCAACTATATTAGTTATCTTACATTAATAGAATATATATATGTATATAAAAGTATATCAAGACAGTGACCAGAAAAAATAAATAATGCACAACTCATCATAATCTTTGATTACCTGAAGTAGCTGCAGCAATCTGATTTTGTAGGTCAGGTTTTCTTTCCAGTCCATCAGCTGTTCAGCCTTGCTGCACCTGTTTTGTATTAGCAGGAAATGCTTTTGTAATGCAGCATTTGGGGCAAGTTCCTTTCATGGGGGCAAAAAGCACACGGATCTGGCTCCTCAGGCTGGTGCTCAGGCACAGATTTCCCATCCTGGTCTTTAGAGGTCACTTTAAAGCTTGATCTTTTTCCTTGCACTACCTTTGCTAACTTCTTCCAAACTGTCAGCATTAAGAAACCCCACAAAACAACAGCAACAACAAATCTAGAAAACAGAATCTTTGACTGCAGCGTTTCCTTCTTGTTCCTGGTATGAGCAGATCTGTTTGGCCATAAAAACACCCATTAACTTATTCACTGTCTCTTCAAAGCCTCAATCAGAAATGTACAGACAACACTAAATTAAATTAAAAGCTACAAGCTCCAATGCACAAAACCCTGTTTGGTGTAAGCCAAAAGGCTCATTGGACCAATGTGAGCAGAGAAGGGGCTTGGATGGGTGTTTTATAAATGATGTCCTTTTCTTGCAAATCCAGTTACAGAAGGACTGAGTAACAGCCTCTCCTACCTAAATACCTGCTGACACAAGCTTGTCCTACCTGGGCTGATTTGCACTGAAAAGATAGCAAAGAACGTGGATGAAATCAATTTTGGCAGCCCAGAGGTGGGAATGGTGATGAGTAGAGCTGGAGGAGAAATTTGCAGAGCTCCTGGGCTGATTTCCAGGGGCATGAAGGGGCTGTCTGTGGAGCAAGGGCGCTTCTCCAGCACAGGTAGGCAGCAAGAAGCCTTATCAGCAGAAAGGCCAAAATTACTTGTGAGTTACAAGATAATAGCACAAGGTCTGGAGCAGAAACCATTTTATATTTTGCATGTCCAAATTCAATTACTTCTTCCTCCAGCTGCTCCTGGATCATGTTCTTAACATCACTGCAATAACAGTCTAAGATGGTGAGGTGAGAACTGTGTGAAGACACTGAGCATCACTCACTGCCACTTTGATTACAAATGACTGCTGGAAAAGCATCTCCCACATCCCAGATCAGCTTATAGAGTCAAACCTACTTTGAAAAAACTATAATGTAGTTAATTAAACTTCCTTTTTCTCCCCATTTCTCTTGCATGAAGTGAGACTTTGATCTACAGCATAGAAGCCAAAGCCAGGATTCAAAATCCTTCCTTTGGCACCTACCCAGTGTCTTCACATCAAAGCGCTGAGAGTGCAACCGCTGTCAGCAAGGCCAGGAGTCAGACTAAATCTGACATTTCTGAACTGCTAGTCTGGAAAATAGCACATAAACTCTAAGCAAAAGATCTTCTCTGTGTTTATTGTCTTTTACCAAGCTCCAGGAAGCCTTTGTTTTCAACACATGTGAAATGTCAAGGCAAATAAAAAAAAGTGCCTGAAACACTGGGGCTTCATGCAACTGCAGATGGCCAAATAAGCAGCTGGATGTCTAATTTTTACATGTTCCTTTTTGAAACTTGGATGCTGCTATTAAAAAAATATAGTAGAAGGAGGGCTAACATGGTTAATCTAAAGTGCAGGAACATGGAGTTAGTTGGAAACAAAGTTTTAGACGTAACATGCAGTTACATAAATTTAGGAGCACACCTACCTCCAATGTGAACTGAACACCTACAGCAAATTTTAAGAAACATCCCACCAAGCCAAGGCTAAACTAAAACACACTATAACCAAATAAATTTAAATATTTTGCTTTTAATTTCAAGCAACTTTTCTCATAGGGTAAGTGCTGCTCCACTAAAACACAGCAACCCAAGCCTTTCAACAGCTTCTGCATTTCCCTGACCCTTGAAGCTCTGCTAACAGATCTGGAAGTTTATTTCTCAAAGGTGTTATTGCTACAGGGGAGGTATCCAGCAACACCACACATCCATTCTGGGAGAATCCAGCTTCATCCAGCTGTGTTCTGCCCACAGAACAAGCACAGCCTGCCCCAGAGGGCGGTTACCAAGCAGGGTCGGGAGGAATGACGACCCAAGTTTCATCGGGTGGGACAATGAACTTAGATGACCTCTGAGGTCGTTGATGCGTTTGTTCTTCTGAAAGAGGCAATTTTAAGCCTCAATCCATAGGCAGAGGTGTATAAATTTTTCAAAACAAAGCTAACCTTCCTTCTCTTTCCTGGCTATAGTAAGAGAAATTCAGTCTTGAAAGTGGGAATGTGACACCTGTCGCTCTTCTCTGTGGTCACAGCTCCCTCTGCAGTTAACCCTGCTCCACCAGTGATGCCAGACAGGGAAGTCTCTTCATGAATCCTGTGCTGTGAACCAGACACAATACACCAAGTTCTCACAAAAATCCCATGAAAAGGACTCAGCAGAAGGATCTCCAACTCACTGGAAATCATTCATCTGGGCCCATGCTCTCCACAGGAGCTGATCAGTGCCAGGGTTACAGAGGGCATGTGCAACCAGGACACCCAAAATCACCCGCTAAGTCGGGCTGGGGGTCTGACCCCTCATCAGACTTCTTGGTGGTGTGGTCAAACCAGAGGCTGCTGAGAGGATATGTCTGTGTCCATGTGGGAACCACAGCCCAGACACCTCACTCCAGCACCAAGAGTGTAGGACCAATAATTAACTGCTCAAACCTCACCTTCTTTAAAAAACAAACAAACAAGAAACCCTAGAGATGCTGCATGAAGATAAAAGAATCACAAAACAAGGCAGAAGGTGCCACAAGAGCCCATCACTGCAGCCTTTGGTGCTGTTTTGACATCTTTGGGTGGACTGGGGGGAAGTGGAAACAAGCTGAGGGTTGATGCTTTGCACTGGGGTTCAATGACACCGCCAGTTTCTGAGCAGCAGCAATGACACAACACAGCCCTTGAGTGCAGGTTCACTCTGGTTTATTCTTTATTTCAAAAAATAGATTATGAGAGCAAAAGAATCTTCCAAAAAGCAAGGAAAAAACACTGTGAAAGGCAAGAGGATAATTTCAGTGTGCATCACTCCACCCTGCCACCACTGCGTCCTGGGGAGCATCCAAACACTTCCTCAACCTGGCAGCAGCCAAAGGTACCTTCTTCCAGACCTGCCAGACTCAAAGGATTCCCTCACTTCACACAGCCTTGGTTCAGTTGTGCAAGGCCAGTGGGAGGCTGCTTTGTTGGCCCAGTAGCTCCCAACACTGTCAGACTCATATTTCACCTGTGCCAGAGCTGCTTGGTCAGGTAGGATGCCACGCCAAACCACGCTTGAGGAACTCTACCAGCAATCATATTCCTGTCCAAAAATCCCATTTTTCTCTGTGAGTGGTTGCTGCTTTCTCTTTAGCCATTTCCTTACACCGTTGATTCTGCTGGTACCAGCACCCACATCTTCACCCCATGTCACTGAGGGCTTGTCTGAAACTCTGATTTTTTTATTTCTTTTTTTGCATAGGAAAGGGAGTTGGAAATTCTTGCATAAAATCTTACATTGCTATAGCATCATTCTAAATGTGTGTCATGTTAAGAACTTTTAAGAAACAAGAATGAAAACACCAAGAAAATCAAGGTGTTCTTTCAAGACCTTGATTCTTCTATTGTTTAAGACACCTGCCACAAATCTGTTTTTCTACCTTAGTTTTCCTTTGACATACATCAGCTGTCCAAGCTCAGTGCAATTATTCTGAATTAGCATAAAACAATTTTGCAGCATTTGTCTAAGTTACCATTACAGAGATCAACAAAGGGAATTCTGCCTGCTCAGGCAGGGTCAATGTTCATCCCTCAGAGAACCTCATTCTCAGGCCCATGTTTTCCATCCTGTTCTTCACAGGGTCCTCTACAGGTTGATTCTTTCCCCTTGCACAAGCCGTGCTCGGAAGTTCCAAAGATCCTTCAAAACAAAAATGAGACAAAAGAAAATCACCTTGAGTGCCAGAAAAAAACAGTGACCAGGATTCCAGTTTACAGAGATGGGAATAGAGGATTATTTAGTTCTTATCATCTTGTGAAGGCAAAATAAGACCTGGGCACTCTTCTGGGAGAAAACTTCAACTCTGGCTAAAAAACATCCTTAGATCTACACAAAAACATAGAGACTTCTCTGGGGTTTGTAAGAGCAACCTCATTTCCACTCAGGAGAAGGAGAGAGCCTCACTACATATCCCTTCAGATTTCACCAAGTACCTAAATAACCCAGGAACCAAAAGCCAAGCAAGCCGTGGTTTCACAGACATGAAAGATCAGTTTGCAAAACACAGCTGGGCACTCCACCCCACCCAGGCACACTGGGGGGAAACAGGCAGAACAACACAAAAATGCCAAGGTTGAAAAAGAAAGTCCCCCCTCTAGAAAGCCCCAGATATTGTAAAACATCTACGTTTTGTAAGAAAATTGCTGCTTTTACATCTAGACTTTACTGCATTGATAGTGGCTTTGCACACCCTTGGGAATTGCTGTGGATTAAGGTATTCAGAACATTTTCACCCCAGTAACAAGGTTTATTATTCTTTCATTGCCTGGATCCCTGAAGAATTAACATTTGCTTTCTATTTTACTCAATGGTCTCAGTTATTCAGCAAGAGTCCATTAGTCCTACTTTTTTTTTTGAGGCAGATGGGTATCACTGCTGGCAAACCTGCTGTAGCCTGGAGTATAAACAACTGATGTGGAATTATATTTAAGCAAAAAAAATCCATTTGTTATTGCGATCAGATGTGGCTACTTGTTTTAAAAGGAAAATCCACCCACCCTGAGGAGGGGAAACTCTAACAGCTGTGGACATACAAACTGGACAAGCACTGAATAGATTCCAACTTACAGTTTTGAATTCAGGGCAAATGACCACAATTTTTTTATTTACAAGCAGAGCTTCAGAAGGAACTTTTGGAGCTCCAGGAATGTGAAGAGGCTGCCAGAGAGCAAGGCATGATGAAGAAAAAGGCCCCAAAAAAGCCTGCCAATCATCCTCTGAACATCAGGTCCTTTATCCTGCCAAGCACCTTTGCCTGGTACAGCTGATCTACCAAACTAGGCATAGCAAAGAGCACCAATCTGCCACACGAGAGACTTGGGAAAGGAAACTGACCTGGTTTGCAACAAAGGGCACTGAGCCAAGTCTCACCTTGAGCTCCACAGAAGTCGCATCGTATTTCTTGTAAACCATTTCCTGCATCTCCTTCTCCAGGTCTTCCTGAGTCGTGTTCTTGACATCAATGTAGTGGCACTCTGAGCTGGCAAAGTGGCAGCTGATGCTCTGAGTGAGGAAAGTGGGCACCACTCACTGTCACATCAACTAAAAACAACTGCTGGAAAAAAACCTTGTGCATTCCAGATTGTGGACACATCCCTCCTTCCTTACAGATCATGTCAGCAAATTCCTTCCTTTCCAAGTGTTCCAGAAAGCATCCCCTTGGAGAAACACTCTGGCTGCTGACATCCTCTTCTTCCTTCCCTTTTCCCCCTCACTCCCTCAGCCTGAGCTGTACTACTTGATCTCAGAATTTCAGCAGCTGGAGTGGAAAAAGGGAGAGTCAGGGCTGGGGCAGACCTGTGTGTTCTGAAAGGGCTCTTGGTTCCTGCACCCAGAGGGTCACAATGCACTTATTTTGAATCCACCAATAAACTCCCACAGGGCCTGAAAGAACAGGCCACACAATAGGCAAACCAAAATAAAACCAGAGTAGCCCGTGCTGCAGTGCCTGGAGGAATCACTTCTGAGACAGGACCAGGCCTCCAAACAAGGGCACTTTTGCCTGTTTCAGTTAAATAATCATGCATATCAACAAATCTTTAATAGAAAAATGGGTTGTGCAATCATATAAATAAATACATTTTATTGAATGATAGTGACTCCTGTTATCCAGAGATGGGATACCAAGAAGACAGGGGAAAAAAAATAGGGAAAGTCCTGATATCTGGGACAGCTGAAAGGGAACTTTGAGAAAAGCAAGTACAGCCAGACAGGCTTTAATTTAAACATAGATTCAACATCTAATTTCTACTCCTGCTCTGTTTTTCTGAAGCAGCTGCACAGCGTGCTCTTCTAACAGAAGACAGATGTTTAAAAATAAAATAATAAAAAAACCAAGAGAGTGCTAAAGTATAATAGGAAGATAAAAACTGCTTGAAACATCCACATATTCATGAACTGAGAATAGATCCAAAGGGGGTGGGGGTTAACAATAGAAAGAGGGATAACAGTTGGATACTTTTTTTTAAAAGCATCAAGAATATAAAAAACTATATCAAGAGATGTTTTCCTACCTTTCGGAACCCTGATGTCCTGTTTATCCCAGAGCCATGAATGAGCAGGGGATGGAAGAACACTGTGTCTCCCTTCTCCATGACAAGATGAACCTTGGGAATCTTCTCATCTTCATCAAGCAGTCCATGGAAAAGTTTGTTGGCTTTACTCTAGGAAAGAAAAAGGCTGAACTGAAATCACTCAGTTAAAATTAGAGGAAGTGCTGATTTTCAGAGCACAGTAGGGCAGTAGGGACAGCTATGGATCTGCTTTCCCCTGCAAAGAGTATTCCATATGCCAAGCTGGAAGTCTGACTATTGCCTACTAGTCCTTCTACCTCCAGCCTGAGGAGGAGAAAATTATATTTTCTGTATTTTCTGCAGCTGGATTTGTACAAAGACATTCTCAGTTGTAGAGAGCACTGGGAAACCCCACAAAGGTGGCCAATGCCACTGCTGGAGTCCAGCCTTCTGCTCCTGGTATAACCATCACCAGTGACAGTCCAGGCCAGGAAACACACACTCTTAAGGAGAAGATACCACTTGGTATTTTATTCCACCCAGTTGTTTACTGTCAGACTTCTCCTCTTTGGAGCAGCACACATGCTACCAGGCAGGAACAAGTTGACAGGAGACAGAGCACTCAGACTTGGCAAGGGCAGTGGAAAATGTTGGCATGTGTTTATGCTGTCATGCCACAACGTGCTGGACATTTCCCAGGTGAAAGTGGGAAGAGAAGCAAATCTACCCATGTCACATGGAGTGATGTCACCCAAGAAACTGTCTCCCAAATCAATGTCAGCATTTGCATAAACAGAAAAAAACCCAAACAAAACATCACTGAAAGCCTCAGCTTTGACCTGCACATCCTTCACCTACAGTTAAGTTCTATCCAGCCAAAACACATCCCCTTCCTGCATGCCCTTCCCAAGCCCTCCATGACACTCTACCTCTGGATAACCATGAGGCTTCAGGGTTGTCTTGTGTGTCCCTGGCTGCACGACCAGGCAGCCGTTGTCCTGGTGAGCCCTCTCCATGGCAGTCCAGGCACACACGATGCGGGACGCAGGCCGGAACGGGAAATAGTGCAGGTCCTGATGCATGGGGTGCAGAAAAGTCTGTTTGTCTGCAATACAGGTTCAGAAACCTTCAGATTCATCTAATGTGACCCAGCCTTTTCCTTCCTCTTGAACCACTGTAGCACATCCCAAGGAGCTGCTGCTTCCTGCTGAAGACACTTGGTGTACTCAGTGTCTGCTCCAGCCCAGCCATGGAAGCCAAGGAAGTGAGCTGCCATCCCACCCCAAAATGGACCATGGAGGTGGCTCTTGGGTCACACAGTGAAAGCCAGGAGGCTGCTCAGCTCTGTGAGCCCTCAGAAGGCTCCTGTTGCTGGCCTTTACCACCACCACCACCACACATTTTCATCACTCATTTTGGCTGCTCTCTGGTTTTGAGAACTTTGACCAGCACAGTGTTGCACAAAGCTCTAACAGCTGTGCTGTCTGCAGGCACTGGATGTACTGCTGTGATGTAAGCAGAACAAACCCTGTCTGTGCTGCATCCCTGCTCATGTTTATTTAGCTTTCTCTTTAAAAAAAGGGGAAAAAAAAAATCTCAATTTATGGACTGCAGCCTCCACAGAGAGTCCATGCCCTAGAGGCTCTCTTCCATTAAGTCTAAACAAAAATAAATATTCTTGAAGTTTTGCTTGTTATTTTTCCCCCCCATGGAAATGGAAACATCGTCCACACCAAAAGAGCCTTTTATATATAATTTATATACTTCTTTTGCCATTGATTTTGCTCCTTAAATAGACACAGTTAGGATATTTCTACTTCCCTCATTTGCCATTCTATTTAAACTTTGTGCAGCCTCAAAAACTCTCCTGTGTTTTCTCATGTTGTCTCATTAAACCAAGGTAAAAATCAAACAAACTATCACCAAAATGGCTTTATAAATTTTCAGTGTTATTTGGGTTTAATTTGTTTTACAGCTTTTCTAAAATACTAAGTTCAATTCTGCATACACACAATAATTTATCCATTTTCCTCTCATCCAAGTTTTCCTTACCAGAATCTGGAAGTTTATTTATCAGCATGGTGTGCATTGCCATGATGTTTGGCCCTGTGAAGCACTCAACATATTTGAGGACCTACAAGGAAAAAAACTTTAGGAGAAAAAAATAGAAACATGAAGAACAAGAGGAAATATTCCGAGGAAACACTGGGCACTTGGTGTTTGGCTGAGGACAAGGGTACAGAAGGAGACAGGGGAGGATGGAGGGATGCAGGAAGGAGGAAGGATCTGGCATGGCACACAAATGGAAATGGTGGGAGGAGGCCAAGAGGGAAGATGGTGCTGCAGGCTGCTGGGAGGGGTAGAAAAGATGGGGAAGGTACTCCCAGAGAGCAGTGTCTGCCACATGAATATCAGCTGCAAGGCTGGACCTGCCCAGTGACAGATGTTTGCCTGGATAAAACACATTCCGAAGATGTTGCTGATCTGTCCCTCTAGCCTGGCATGGTTTGGCCAAGTCACATGCCTGACTGGCTCCACATCAGGGGCAGAGCAGCACTGCTTTAAGTCTTCTGCCCCAACCTCCAACCATGCCCTGTTCATGGAGAACACTCTTAAAAGCTGACCTGATCTTCCTTCCTCACTTGTGTGTTTATGGGAATGACCTGCAGGGTCAGATATCCTCATACACACTCTTCTACCACCACCCCCCTTTGTTTTACCTCTGGCAGAGTGCAGTATCTGAACAGCTCTTCATCTTCCTGGAAGTCCTGCACCTTATTAACCACTTTTTCAGACTGACCAAACTGGGACTTCAGGGACTCGTCTTTCATAATCATAATTCCTGGTGGCTTCACCTCTCTTTTACAGATCCTTATGAACTCCTTCCTGGAAACCAGAGGGAATGTCCATGTTGGAAGAACCCAACCATCTCCAGCTTCCCAGAGTTCCCCCCAGGCAACTGCCTTGTACCTGAAGCGCTCAATGTCCTCATCAGAAACGAGATTCTTGATGAGCAGGTACCCATTGTCTTCATAGAACTGCCTCTGCTCTGTGGTCAGCAGATCATTGTCCAGGGTGTAGCTGGGACACACAGGGACACATTAACCATGTCTAGTGACCAACACATGTGCTTGGGGGAAGGAAGAACTGAGCTCTGAAGGTTGCTTACCAAAACCTCCCAGAATGAGGAACAACACTGACTTGGGCTGAAGTAGGAATGCTTATCTGGAGTGGGAATTAAGGAATATACAATCAAGCAAAATAGATTAGAACATTATCTACAAGCATAAGTCCTCATTCCTGTGTGCTGCTCATCTTAAAGGCAGGTGCTGTGCTGGACACTCGATCCATGTTCATGTTCATTTTGCTTCTATAATAATAAATGATAATAAGAAATATTCTAAAAATGATCTAAAACAATAAGCAACAGGGGTAAACCTGAGGTTTCACATTCTCGTACACCATTGCAAACCTTCACCTTCTCTCCAGTTACTGCAAAGATCAGGTCCCTCCCAAATGACAGGGACAGCAGGAAGAGAGGAGAGCTTTAGGCTTGTCCTCCACTTCATTTCAACAGGTTTTGGAAAAGAATTTGTTTTCTCTTATGCAGAGACACATTCTCATCAACAGGGCAGTTAACCCCAACTTGCTAAATAAGCCTCACAACAGCTTTAGGCATGATATTGAAGTGTCCTCCATAACAAAAATGAGCATTTTCATGCTGATCTTTTGGTCTGCACCAAAATGTTTGTTTCAAACACCATACATGTTTGTTTCAGAGTTTTATGAAAACCACTGACCTTCCTCTACTGCTCATAAAAGCATGAATGCTTTGAGAATAAGAAACAGGTTTCTTCAAGCAGCTATGTCCATTGTCCCCACAACAGGAAGCTTAAACTTTATCTTGTCAAAAGTCACATACAGTGGGAGAAGAACGACACATGCAAAAACATGTTGCAAAAATGATGAGACAAGGGAGGAAAAGGTGATGGGAACTGGATTGAAGACAGAGAAAAAAAGGGAAAGACCAGCTGGCAACCACCACAGCAGTCCCCGAGCAAGGAATCCCCCAAGTGAGGGCAGTAGTGCCCCACACACCCCACATTTCAGGCCTAACTTCAGTGAATACGGGACTCCTGACCATTCAGGCTCCTAAATGTCCACAGACAGCTGATGGAGACACAGGTCCTGCTGAACCCCAGCACGGGGCCTTCCTCAGCACCTCCACCTCCCCAGATGGGAGGACAGCAGACAAGTCCACCCAGTGCTGGACTCCATTTCAGCACCTTCCTCCCAGGCTCGGCAGTGCCTCTTCCTCTCACTGGTTTTGCTCTTGACACTTAGCAACACTCAGAAGACAAGTCTGGGTTGACTGGACAACTGAAATCATGAGAGACTAAAACAAAATCAGCAAACTGATGTACCATTTGGTGCATCAAATAAATCTGTTCTTATTAGAGTCTGTCATACTTTATCCATGCACCTTTCTTGCTCCAGCCCAGCTTAGTCATGTTTTTGTCCAAAGCTATTTGCATCATGACCCAGATTTAAAAACAAACAGGTTGTGCAGCACCTCTCCCTACTTCCTGTATCTTTACAACCAGGGTGTTTTTCCTACCATTTATTCCTAATTTTGTGTTCCTACTTGTGTTATAGCAGTCTGAGTCAACAACTATCCATCTGCCCTCATATTTTTAATCGATTTCAGGACTCCTACATCCTGTTCAATCACATCCTCTTCTATGTATTATAATTCAGAGGTAACTTGTCAGCATTCTGCCCTGTGAAAAAGCAGCTTTTTTTTTAAAGCAACATTTATGACAGCAGCTTTAAAAATATTCTCAGCACGCAGTCTCCACTTGACTTTTGGAACCATGGGACATATCATCGCAAAAACTTATTTCTGCCCGGGCTTCCTTTGCCTTATGCCAGCAGCCTCCAACATTTCCACCTCGGTTCCCATTCACAACCAAATCTTGATGTTTTTCCTGCTGCTGCTCTACCAGTCGAGTTTGTACCTTTCAAAGAAATCTGACTCACCGTGCAATTTCTAAGTCACGCAGAGTTTACCTCCTCAACCCCCCTGAATCTCTAAGAGGAAAATTCAGTGCAGGGAAGCCTGTGGCTCGGTGCTGGTGGGGCTGTGCTGGGGCCTTGCCAAGATGCACATCCCAGCTCCTCACAGACTGCGGGGCTGAAGCTCAGAGAGAGGTTTTGAGGTGGGTCAAGTGCAGACCCCGAAATTCCAGTCAGGGCTGCCACGGAAGCGCTGTTCTCGGCAGCAGGACACAAGGCAGGACTCGCCCTGCGTGTCCTTCCCAGGCCGGTGTCCCTGTAGGACAAACCACGGACCCACAGGGGCGCGGGGAGCGAGGGGCAGAGTGCGCCGGGCTGGGGGAAGCGGAGCCCCGACCCACAGCGAGCCAAAGTTTTGGCTGCTACCGGCCCTTCCCGATCCCACAGCGGAAAGGATACAGGAGCCGGGCCCGCTCCCAGCCGCGGGGAGAGGTGCCGCAGGATGGTGTCCAGCCGGGCCGCCGAGCGCTGCCCGAGCCGCTCCCCGAACCGCTCCATGGCGCTCAGGAGGCCGCAGCGCTGTCCCGGCCGGGGCGGAGCCGAGGCCGCCGCATGCTCAGAGCCCGAGCGCCCTCAGAGCCCCGGGTCAGCCGGGAGACACGGGACGGCGGTGGGAAGGGCCTGAGGGAAGCCGGGGCGGGCCCGGATCCCGCCGGGAGCCGCGGGCCGGCAGCACCCCCGGGCCGGAATGGCGTGAGGGAGGCCAGGCCGGGCGTGCGGAGGGCTCGGAATTTCCCGAGCGGATTTCTTTACGTTCGTTCTCCCGCTTCCCCTCTTTTTCCCGTTCTCTGCCAGCAGTGACTGCCGCTGATCATCAGCCCCGTGTGGAGAGCAGTGCTTTGCACAATGCACGGCTGAGGCCGGCATGGATCGGTGCCTTATCTCCTGTCTCTAGGGAGACGGTCAGAGTTTGCCTCATGCCTCCATGAAAACGTTTGGAGAGATTTTGGTTTGCTGCCCCAGTGTGAAAACAGATCTCACACATGCCAGGTTGTCCGTAAAAGCCTCGCTCATGAGCACTCCAGGCCCTGCTCCCAAAGAGGCACCATCACAAGTCTCCTGTAGCTCCAGGCAGTCTCACAGGGTGCGCAGCAAAATTCTGCTTACAGCTGCTTTAGGAAGCTTAACTCACATTGAGAAACAGGTTTTGGTGGAATCTGTGGTGATATTGGTGGATCAGAAACTCAGCTGTCAATACACTAGGCTTCCTGTTAATGCTGCAGATGAACAGAACCAAGGCATGGTTAGGAAGGGCTCCTGTACAAAACCTGTACCCTGGAAACTGGTTCCTTTAAAATTCAGTGGCAGAGTGAAGTAAACTACAGCAGGTTTACAAACGGCTCTGGTCTGTGGTGCATTCGTGTTTATGGCTCTTATAGTATGCTTGGTGTACAACAAAAGTGGCAGAACTCCTGCTGAGTGAAGTAAACTACAGCAGGTTTACAAACGGCTCTGGTCTGTGGTGCATTCGTGTTTATGGCTCTTACAGTATGCTTGGTGTACAACAAAAGGGGCATAACAGAACAGGCTATTCACAGAAGTGGGACAAACAAGGTTGGGAACCAGGAAAAAACCCTCTCTAAACGATTTTGTGTAGTCACAGAGGCAAGAGTACAGGCACTGTGAAGGTACAACAGCAGCAGCAGTGACAGCACTCTCCATTGCGAACAAAATTAGACCTTTGACTACTGAGCCATAGGAAAACTCTTAGGCATAAGAAAACAGAAAGTTAATAAAAGTCTCTCAAATCAAACTAGTGAGGGGGAACAGAAAAAAAAAAAGGCACCTAGAGTAATAGCTTTATTATTGAAGTCCTAATTATAACTCCATTGAAAGGCCTATATATAATTCAGATCTATTCTGCAATTGCTTTCACAATCCAAACTGAAACAGAAACCTCAATAAATCTCAACTGTTTAAACATTTAGGTAAATGCCCCATCAAAAAGATGAAGCAGAATAATACTACACATGCCTATTGCAGCATGGACCTGTTTGCAGTATAGATATTTCTTTCACAGGTGTGTGTTTGACATCTGTTTTGTCTTATGCAAAGGTGTCTTTCATACCTGAAAAAAATAACAAAAAGTAGAGATTTGGCTGTACTGATTTAGGAGTTTGAGAACTAGGATGTTTTTATATATATATAATTCATGCTTACATAAATATAAATAGAATCAGAGAACATCCTGAATTGGAAGGGACCTACAAGAACTATCACTTACCTCCTGGCCCAGCACAAGACAAGCCCACCCTGTGCCTGAGAATATTGTCCTAAGGCTTTTTGAACTCTGTCAGCCTTGGTCCTGTGACAACTTCCCTGGGGAGCCTGTCTGAGTGCCCAACCATCCTTTGGATAAAGAACCTTTTCCTAATATATGCACTTTTAAACAAGAAGAGCCTCAAAAAACCCTAATATCTCTGTGCATTAAATCCCATTGTTCCTTTTTACTTACAGCCTCTCTGGCAATCTTGATACCAGTAACTCCCATATCACTGGACTGTCCTGTTGTATTCCATCACACCCCAAAGAATTCAGGACACCTCACCCACCCTGGCAAGAGCAGCGGGTGGCTGAGGTCATTGCCCTGCATTTGTACCCTCCTGCGGATGGATCGAACTTTAACACAACAAAAGATCAATCTCGGCCACTGCTGGCACCACACAGTGACATGGGGACTGCCTGTCCCCTGGTGTGGCCACATGCCCTAGTCTATTTAGACAAGTAAAAAAACACAAACCATCCTTTGCATCTAAACAGTCCAGAGTGAATAATCTTCAAATCCATTGATAAGCATCACTGAAATACAGGCTGAATCTCATCAACCCAGGAAAAAAAATAAGGGAGAAACTTCCTTTGTTAGGGAAACTGATGGTGGCATTAATCATTGTATTAAAATGGAGGCATTTAAGAGAGGCTGTGTCTTTGCAAAGTACTTTTACAGCTATGTCTGTCAATTTCCTGAATTTTATAGAACATTTTTATACAGATGGTTTGCATTTGGCTTTTAGTTTTAATGTTTTCTGTTCATTAAATCACAAAACTAATAAAAACTAAACGATTGAGATTCCTCTAGCAGCAACAGGAACATTCCTGATACAGTCTTATAATTTAATAAGCATCTCAATTGACTATTAAAATCCACATTATGATCAGAACTGTAATTCCAAAGATGAGGTCTTCTGAAAGCTTAATTTACTGTGGTGGGAAGTGGCAGCTGCTCCAACTCAGCAAAATTATCTTTTTTAACTGAGATGCCAGGGAAAACAGATGTTGATGAGACAATAACAAAACCAACAAAATCCACCACCGCACACATGCAGGTTCATTTCTCATCACCAGAGGAGTCAAGAAGGGCTTCTATGGATGCATAGAAGGGAGAAGGAGGGAAAGGGAGATGTGGCTCCATCAGAGAACAACATAAGGGGCATAGTGACAAATGACATGGAAAGGGTCAAGGGTCTCAATGACTTCTCTGCCTTGGGCTTTGCTTTAGCTCCCGACCTCTGCTGAATTCCAAGCTTTGGGCCACTCTTATCCTGAGGAGCTACTGGCAGGCTTCTCTCCAGCTGTCCCAAACTTCTCAGCTGGGGATGCCCACCCATTCCTTACTGAGACAGTGTTACACCATTTTTCCAAATGCATTACAACAACACAGATCCCTTTGGAAATACCAGAGACAGCTGGATCCACCAGTGCTCTGAGCAGGGAGTGTAAAAGACCCCAGTTGTGGCTGGCTCTTGTGGTGCCAGCCAACCTCAGCAGCCAGTGAACCAGAAGGAAAATGTCTCCTTCATGGACATGTTGCTCCTATTGATGTCCACAGCTCCCAAACAGGATCCCATTCTCCCTCATGACCACCCAGCTGGGAAAAACACCTACCAAAGGGCTGAGCAAGAGGGTATTTTATTACCTTTCCCCTTTTCAAGCACCAGCCACAGGGGTTGCAATCACATCTCGTGGTCAGAATACAGATGTGAACTCCTGTGACTCTTCCCAACTGCTCACCTGACTCACCTGACCTGAGTGAAAAATCAGTCAAGCACTAAGTATCAGCCACCGTGCCCACCCACTCCCCGTGGTCACTCAGGTTTGCTGCCCTCTCACTGCAGCTGCCACATTAATTTTAATTTTCTCCTTATTAGAAAAGATTCAATCCTGAATTTAGAGCAGAATGTGAAATCAAAATAATGCCTAACAAAAAGGACCAAACTATTCTGGCTTTATATACTGCCACAGAATTTAAGAGTGTTATTTTTCCCTGATGCAGGGGGGAAAGCAAAACGCTGAGGAAAACAACAGGCTAAACAGCAACAAGTGTTACAAACTTTCCAAAAATATATGCTACTTATTAAACGTGTTGATTAGCCTAGTGAATATTTCGATTATTAACTGCTTTCCTTTCAAAGAAAGATTTTTTTGCTCCACTCTTTTCACAACTTGGATGGAGTTTTACAAGCAGGAATGGGAGCTGGCACATGCAGAGATTCCTGTGTATGTACATTATGTTTGTATAAATGACTGGACATGGCTACTAAAAACAACTGTTCACTGTTGCTTTCTCACCAGCATCTCAAAAAACCCTTCCTTTATATTCATTAGAGGAATCTCTAAGTGTCTTGCTTAATGGTGAAGGATTCAGGACTTGTCAGTCCCTTACAATATATCCTCCTACAGCTCAATGGGACCTACAACCTCTGATTAGGAAAACAAATGAAACTTTGTAAACAAGGGTGATGCTCACAGAGGACTTCCCAAGTTATCACCCACTCAGCGGCGCACCAGGAAGCACTTTGAGATGTAAATTCCAGCCATCAGGAAGCACTGGGAGAGGCTTTTAAAAAGCTCACCCGAGGGGTTTTCCTTGTAGGTTCCTCCAGCAACAGGAAATCTTCCTCCAGAAGTCCAGAGATAAGCGGCTTCCTTCAGACACCTTCCCTTGGAGATGAACCTTCTGCCGCTCAGGGCACGTCTAGGGAAGGACCAGGGTAGGTTTCACACCTGGCTGATGAACCCATTATTACAGTAAGTGAAAAAACCTAACAGCATCGACCTACAAGGACCTTCTTCTGCCGGAGGGGAATTGACACATGCAGAGCCAGTTTCAACTACAACAGACCTTGTAACAAGCACTCCCATACATAAGGACTTGTTCTGCGCCCATTTGATCTACTTCAGGGGTTTTTAAAACTAAAATAACATATAAAGATAGTCTTGCCCATGACCATAAAGAAAATGAGCAGAATAAACATCGCAAAACAGCAGGGAAAAAAAAATTAAATCAGTATTTTTTGCACAACTGGTTTTTGATACTTTATTTTCAGAACTGCTGTGAAAAAGCTAACAGTTTTTGGGATTTTTTTTCTCAAAGAAAAGTCAAAAACTTGGTTACTGCTTTGAGGTTTTGTGGTGAACCCACAACTCTCAAGACTTCCAGGAAAAGGAGAGTGAGGGAGTGTGTGGTTTAAGCTACTCTCAAGGGGGCTGGGGAATTAAAAAAAAAAAACAAACATTCTACCTTTCCAAAAGATGTCTGTTGAAAACACTGTTGAGTGGAAAAAAGATGAGCCAAGTTTTGCCAGAGATGCCATTATGAGGAAGACTGGAAATTTAAACTTTGCATGATGCACAAGACACGACCTGACCCAGTAATTTGTTTTTTACAGGTGGAAGCCTTTGTAATTCTTGCTGCAGTGACAATTATCCAAACTTTTCTTCTTGCTGGTCTGAATATCAAGGAGCAAATTCCAGAACCTGGGAGAAGCTTCTCAAGCGGGTTCAGTGCAGTTCAGGAGAGCAGGGAGTGTCTGGGCAGAGCAGGGTCAGCAGTAAGGCTGCTGCGAGGGGCAGCTCCCCGTGCTGGCTGGGAAAAGAGGGGCTCCAGCATCCGTTCCACGAGCCTTCCTCTTGCTGACAGCAGGCACAGGAGCACTTGCAGGGGAAACAATTCAAAATGTTGCAGACTTGGTGCTGGTAAGTAAAATAAACAAAATCAAGTGGGTAATATACTTGGAGATAACCTGCTTGCCCTCAGCTTTACTCGAGGTTACCACTGGACATCAGAGCTTGGAGAACTGATTCAAGGAGTGATCACAATTATCAATAAAGTCACACATGCAATAAAAATTTTAAAAATTAGGATTTCTCCTCTTTCCAGTGACTAATTCAGCTAGGAATCAAAAAAGTTCATGCACTTATACAAGAGCAATAAAAAAAATTAAATATTTATTTTGAATAACAAGCTTAAGTTCAAGCTGCATTGTTGGCAATGTTGGTTTTAAACACAGATCACAAAAGCGTGCAGAAAATTGTATTTGAGCAAAGAACAAAATAATACTAAGAATTATACTAAACAGCTGCTGATTTTTAAAGAAACAAAAAAAAGGCTTGTAATCACTATACAAAATATAAAATGTATTAAACACTACCATCCACAGAACAGAGGTTTATTTTAGTTTGATTATATTTAAAAATTATTTGTGTAGTTATTTATATAGTGAATTGTAAATGAATATTATACAGTAACCTCCTTTTGGTCTGCAAAACCTTTGTTGCACTATAGCACATCCAATCACATTGCAAAAAAAAAAAATTATTTGTCCTTACTATCAATAAAGAAAACAATCATTGATAATACAGTAAATATTGTCAGGTCTACAAATAATGAAATTCAAAATGACTCCTTCGACTCTGAAGCGCTTTCCATGCAAAAAGTCAGCACTTGCTGTTTAAACTGAGTGCACTACCAAGCAATGTCCAGGGTCGTAGATGTTCTTGGTAAGACTAAACCTTACAAAAAATTTAGAAAATAAAATAAAATTTAAAAAAAAAAAAAAAAAAATCAAAAATCAAAGATTGAATGCAATCATGCAACCTCTTACTACTGGGTAACCCACTGTGTCACTTGTTAATTTATTGCCTTCCTGGAATATCACTCAAGGCATCAAAATTAGATTCATGATAAATATACACATAATGAAAGGACACAAACTGCTATTCGACACTACTACTGGTAATGTCTGTGCTACGTGAAAGCACCTTTAAAAAGAGCCTATGCGGCAAGAGATAAGTGTCTAAAGATTCAAAATGAATCAACAGTATTGGATAACAATATAATTCTCAACTCAGAAGCTGCCTCAAGATTAGGTGCATCTTCAGTTAATGTAACAGGAAAAAAAGGCAATGGATTTTATTATTTGTATCCACTCATAAACTGACCTAAGGCCACCAGATGTGCAGACACAACAAGTTTTCTTTTCTTTTTACAGTTCTTTAAATTGTAGGATGATACGGGAATAGATCTATTCAAAAACAAACAGCTATTTCATCTCTATTAAGAGGTGGCACCAGGCGTGGGGTTCACGTTCTGAGTGGCCACCTGTGGTGCCACTTCAATGATCCGGGGTTTGTCTATAATCCTGGCCGTGCGGTTGCCCTTCTCTACAATGCCAATAATCCACGCCTGGTGGCCTTCGCCGTATTTCGGGGACTTGATCTCGGCGCAGAAACGTGCTGCCTGCTCTCGTGGTAAACAGATGAGGAGACCTCCTGAAAACAAAGAGAGCAGAGTATCAGAACATCTGACTGCAAAGTATTTCAGCCTAGGTCTGCCAGATCCCTACTTGGACAAGTGCTTGGTGACTTCAGTGGAGTCTGCTGAACTCCAAACATTCCAAGAAAAGACACAGTGGACGTCCAAGCTCTTGCTCTACAGCAAGATGTCTGTGCCTGAATGCAGTGTTTAGTTTCATATAAATGAAGCCAAATGTACACAAAAGATGTTGGCAAAAGGATGTGATAGTGATGCCAACAAATGACATACTGAAACAACACCAGCACTGTAACCTTCCTCCGAGGACTGCAAAATGCCTCTACACAGGAACATTTTGGATAAAGGTCATATGCAGATACCTGTAACCACATATTGATGGCAGCTGATTCTGTGAGTAATCCCCATTGCCTGCAATGAAATCATTCATCAAAGCAGGAACCACTGCCCTGCTGAGACTGCAAGAGGCAGAACATGAAACACAGGCTTGATCCGGTGTTCCTTCTGACAGCCCTTGTGACCCCTTTGTCTGACAATTTTCTAACCTGTTTAGCCTTTCTTGAAAGTTTTCTTTTTCTCAGACACGACTGAAATTACTTCATTTACTAATGAATGCTTTCAGAAGCAGCACAGTAATGAGTTAGAAAGCTTACCATTCCAGGATTAAACCTAAAAGCACTTCCATTCTTAGAATCCCAAAGCACTGAAAAAGGTAGGTTGGAAAGTGAATAGAAAATATCTAGAGAACACAGGAAGAGAGTAGATTCACACACCCCTGAATTTGGGCACATGCTGAGCCTTGCTTACTCTTTGACCCAAAGCATTCTCATCCTCACATGTTCTACAACCAGCTCTGAGCCAGTCCAGGGGCAAAGGGCCACCTGCAGAGCAGGTCACCCCGGGGCTCAGATGCCACCTCCTCCTCCTCCACAGATAATTCCTCAGCACAGTGGGTACCTTGATGTTTGCTCTTCTGAGCACATAGTCCCTTCTGTGGAGACTAAAGACATTTTTCATTTAGGGCCATGAAGAAGCAGCTACTGAACATGAGGAGTTAATTAAAAGGGTAAGTGGAAGTGTGAAAGTGATCTTTTTAGAAAAGCCAGCCAAAAAATGTCTACCTCTCTGACATTTCAAAATAACATCCCGGTATTTCTATCAAACACAACAACAAAAATCCCATAAGCTTGACTGACAGTGCCTGTAACTACTCCAAATGTAACAGACAAATCAGTTGCAAAGGAATTATGTGACATTCCCATGGAAAGCTCTAAATCCAACTGAAGAGAAACTTAAGTCATGGTGCAGGTGAGTCAGAGGAGAGGTTTGCAAGTGGCAGTGCAGAGAAGGTGCTAACTAGCCAGAAGGGAGGTGTGCAAGTATGGTAAAAAGCAAGAGCAGAAAAATAATCTTCACTCTATTTTTCACACACACAGTCTCTTCCTGCACTTTTGTATCATTTGTACACATAGCCCCTTATCATTCTCTGACAAGACAAAAAAAAAAAAATTAAAATCCCAGTCTCTGGTGAAAAAAAAAAAAAAAAATCACTTCCCACCTGCTGGCTACATCCCAGTCTGATCAATAATGCTTAAAAAGGCCATGGGCTACTCTCGACCAGCAGCAGGCTTCCTGTATCCAGGGATTATAGTTATTTCTCTGCTACACTGACCAGTCTCTTTAACCCTTTGGGTAAGTCCTTAAAGGTTCTCCACTACATTTTTTAGGCAAGTTTGTGTTCTTGGCATTCCCAGCTGCTCTGCTTTTTGGGGATTAAAAGGATGCAGATATTTGGTCGCTGTCCTGGCATATTTTTGTAAGAACAAAAGGGGTTTTTTTGCAAGAGGCATTAAATATTGCTGGTTTTAACAAGTAGCATTTCAAGCAGGGAAGTAAACACAGAGCACTTCAAAAGCAGGCCAGACAAAACTCTGTAATTAAGAGCAGAGATACAAATAGTTCATGAATCAAAACTAAGTCCTTGCTCCTGCTAATGGCTTTCTCCCACAATGACTTATAACAGGATGACATCACTAGCCTTGCCTCTTGTCAGGCACTGACCCTGCCCTTCTTTTCCATCCATCTGCCTACTTCCACCAAATCTCCACAAATACCAAGTTCCTGAGATACCTCTACTACATTAAAAGAGTCATCTGACACCATCCAAAAGTTATTAGGACTGAAAAATACACACATGTATCAATGTCCCAGAGTAACTCTGTGACTTACCTCTGCAAGTAGCCACTCTAAAAAAAAACCTCATTATTTTGAAACCAAATGCCCAACTGCAACTTTAACCATTACCAAGGAGTCCCCTAAAAGAGACTGCAGAATCGTATGAAAGTGCACTTTTAGGAGCCATTAGCAAGAGTGCCTAAAGGATGGAACAGATGACATAATACATCTTTTCAACACTAGCTTTTGTCAACAGGTGTCCAGCAAATGCACATAGGGGAAAAAAACTTCAACACGATAACCTTTAAATCCATTCAGATAGTTTTCCAGTAAATTTCTTATTGCCTGCCCACTCTGCTGAAAAACATCTGTTCCCAGATGAAGAAGCTCCAGACAGAGTGTGTCTAGAAGTTTAAGCCAATAGAGAAGTGTCTGTGTTAGAGTAAGCAGAGCCTTGAGCAGCCCCAGCAGGCCTCCCCACAGCTGGGTATGAGGCACAGCAAGGTGGGCCTTGCCCTTCATATAAATCAGTCCCAGGACAGGAGGTGTGCAGACAGCCTGGTCCCAATGCAAACGAGCCATGCCACAGGAGCCTGCCCAGCTCACATTGCTGACACACACCAGGCCCTGCAGTGCAAGCCCAAAGCCTGTGGGTGGTCATTCAGCTTCCAGAGCCTGGCCAGTGTGTGTCCACGTGGCTACAGGTCTTTTAGGTATCTGGCAGACACTGTCCTGTGACAAATCCCTGTAGCCACCTCCAATGGCAGAAACACAGCACTGTGACCAAATCAGACAGATGTGTTTTGAGGCACCCACAGTTCACCACCAACCAGATCTGTCTCGCTGTTTTTCCCATCATCATCCATCTCTGCCCAACTCCGCAAGCTGCTCAGCATTTCAAAGAGACCTCTTGCTCTCACTCCCAGAAGAGATTCTGAAGTCAAGCATTTCCCACTTCCCAGCAGTGCATCCATCTGCACTGTTTTACATTCATTCCTTCAGTGAAAAGAGAATTGGGTATCCCCCAAGGTGCAGGATGGGCAGCTCTGAAGACAATAAGCACGCGGTTTGCAGCTAAACCATTCTCACACCAACTGCTCCCCAAACCTCTACTACAGCCACTCACCTGGAAGAGCACCTTGCAGTTCCAGCTGTGTCATGCTATTTTTTGGGCTTTTTCTAAATAACTAATGCTACTGGCACTCCAGCTATGTGGGCTCCTGGGTAGTAAGAATCTGATTGGTTCTACCAACCTTTTTGACACAGCTTGCCAAGCTGTCACCAGATATTTCTACCCGCTTCTGACTGACTCTGGATTTGGAAAGGGTTCACATCCCGTATCCTGTTACACATCATCTGAGCCACACAGTCTCTGCAGGACAGAGTGTCTGCACAAGCACAGATGGCCAAGGAACAACTCAGCAGATCAGGGTAGGTTATGTATTCACTAGGGGAAAAGTTTATGGCTCTCACTGTGATGCCTTTTTCCAGATCTTCAGACTGTTTTGCTTCAAGGGGCCCCCTCTGTTGTGAATGGCAGAGAACACAAATAATACTTCTGAAAAGCCAGAAGATGACAGGGAAATGAGATAAGAGAAAAAGACAGATTTGTTGCTACATCTCTCCATTTCCCAAAGAGAAAGACAAGTCAGACTAAATTAGAAAAAACAAAATTAAACAGGAGAGAAGGTTCAAGGGGAAAGTGAAGTAGAAGGACATCCAGCAGACAACAGTGATCATGCTCATCAGAGAAGAGCCTACTCTTAATAAGGCAACTTTAAAAATAACCATAAGAGGTTCTCATCACCTGATGGTTCTGTAAATATTTTTGTCCATAGCCAGCTTTTCAGTATAATCTGTTGTACTGTCACTGCAAATAGCAGCTTTATTGAACTCAAGTAATAAATGGGTCAGAGAGCAACATTTATTTTTTTGCTCCTAGTCACGATCCCTAAAGTCAGATTTCATAAAAGTAAGGGAGAACAGCTGTATTCTTGGATGTCTGTATGCTGTGGACAGAGAAGGCCTCAGTTGCCAACACTGGCCCACCCAACACTAAATTTTATTGTAACAAACCAAACACCATCCTTTGTCAGGCAAAACTACTGCCAGTCGCTTTGCTTTTGAGAAAACTGTCAGATGTGGTAGAATTTCCAGGTATTCACTGTTCTGGAGTTAACAGAGAAAAACAAGTTTCAAAAGAATTCAGAATCATCACTAACTTCTTACTGCAAACTGGAGAGTTGCAGGGTTTCTGTAACAGTGTTCCATATGGGAACAGAAGACATTCAGGACAGGATGGTGGTTTGGAAGTCATGCTGAAGGAGTTAGTTGTGAACAGCTGTGTGGCTGCTGCTCATTAGCCTGGCCATGTGCCAAACCAGCTGTGACTCTGGACACACAGCACGCGATTTGTGTGTCTGAAATGGAATTCTGAGGTGCAGGTGTAGGGAAGGAAGAGGGTGGCACTGCTGTCACCTACCTGAAGTCTCTGGACAAGTGCCATGCATGAGGCCGAACATGTTGCCACAGGCCTTACTGACAGCAGCCATCTTAGCCAGGACAGGGAGGTTGTGGATAACAAAGGACACCTCGTTCCGCTGCTGCTTGGCAAGGTTTTGTGCATGCCCCAGGATCCCAAATCCTGTGATGTCTGTAGCTGCATGTGCATTGAAAGTGTGCATGAGTCCAGCAGCTGCAAGAGAGGGAGGTAGAAAGAACACCAAATCAGAAAACACCAAATTATCAGAAAAGTGCTTTAACAGTATTGTGCACAGTCCAAATGAAGTTGCATACCTTGAATGCAAACCAGATTGGGTTAAATTAATAAAATAAATATAATCGTGCTCGAAGAGAACTGGAATTCACCAATAGTGCACGTAACACTTAAAAAATTCAATTTGTATTTAAGATATTAAATCATGCTGAAAATCCGTCATGGAAGTTGCATTTATGAGCATGGTCTATTAGACATGTGCTATTCATTTATATTGGCAGTCTAAGAAACAGGGGTTTGCTTCAGATCCAAGCTTCCCAAAGCTGAGGGCCAGGGAGGTTCTGAGGTCAGCTTTACTCCACTAAGGGCAGGGACCAGACACAGCTCAGTCTTCTCACACCTCTCCCCCTGCTACCCTGCAATGGTGACATCACGACTTGAGATGGGGACACTCAAAGTTTAAGAGCTGAAGAACAAAGCCTGCGGCTGTGAGCAGAGGGCCCAGCCTCCCTACCTATACATTCATGAAATTCCTGCATATTTGCAGCTTCTGGGTGGGAAAAGGGCACCCCTGAATGCAGGACAATAGCACCAGTTAAGAGTATTTAAGTGTTGTTAAAGGTGTCTGACAAGAATAGAGGAAAAACAACACCGAGAACACTTTGACGCTTTGACTTTTTTTGGGTGCTTCCCAACACAAGAACTGGACCGAGAGTTATTTTCCATAAGATAATGCTGGTCGTTTATATTCTTTCCTGGAAGGCTTTTGCAAAGAACGAAAAACCAGGGGGATGACATAAGAAATGAAAACTGAATGAAGGGGAAGAATGATATTTAACTATTCCTGTTCCTTCAACTGAGAAGTAAAACTCTTAATTCTCCACTCTGCCAAAAGATACCTCGAAAAAAGAAGGGAAATACTGGATTAAAACTTCTAGGGTAAAAGCAGAACCTTTCCTCTACCAAAATTAAAAGAAAAAAAAAAATAAAACAAAACCCCCCTACAGGAATAGGAAAAAGACAAACAGAAAAAAAAAGCATACTCCACATACATACTCCATACTGTGGAAAGCACAGTACAAGACCGAATTGTAAGAAAGTAATTTTTTTTTTTTTTTAATCAAAACTTAAACTGAAGCTTACATAAGTTTAGAGCTTTTCCTTTTTTTACTCTATTTCAAATTATTTTAACCTTATCACAGTCAGGTCTTCTCTATGGAAGAAAATAAGGAACAAATCCAATATTTTTCCCTTTAAAACATCCTTTAACTCACTGGAATGTTACTTGCAGCACTCACATGAGTCATAATCATATCCAGCAGCTTTGTGTTTTTGCTGTATAATTACAAGAGGGCGTTTGATTTTAATTTGCTGGTTTCACTAACACTGAACAGCAGAGAGATAGGGCAGAATGAAAGGGACAAAGTGGCTGTGCCACAATTCCCCAACACAGTGAAATAAAATTGATTTGGAATTGAAAAAACTCACAGTCCCTTCCCTCCAACACAAATATCTCTTCTTACCTGTCCTGTTCAGCCGTGCCATATTCATCATTGCCTCCTGGTATGCTAGTTCTACATCTTCCTGCGTTACCACGAGTTTGATTTTATTCCACTTTTCAGGCTAATGGATGAAATAAAGATGTTTCTTTAAGATTTTCAGCTGTACATTTCAAAGCACACCCTGACCACTTAAAAAAACCCCAAACCCTTAGTCCAAAATGTATTTTTTTTTTAACAGTTAAAGAGGGGCAAAATGTTCCAGTCAGAAGTGTGCACCTTACTCTGCTGCACCCTAGCAAAGTTCATTTAAAGATCTATTAGGCACTAAGCACTTCAAATCCTACTTTCAAGGAGCTGAGTGGAGCGGAATAAACTACCAAAGGGAAAGAACTCCTTCAAGGTAACTCTCTGGATTTATCTCCAACAGCCAAATTAAAGTAACTTTGTTGCTGGATGTTGAGATTTGTAATTTCTGGCTTCTTGGGTTTTTAAGAGGTTGTTCTTGATTTCACACCTGGACACCTTGATCAGGAAAGACCACTGATATCCACCAGTCCTGGTCAGAGGAATGCATACTAAGGCAAGATTTAATCATTCTAGTTTAGGATTAAGGCAGTTTCATAAGCCTCCTTTACAATTTAATACCAGCATCTTCCACCCATTCTCCAGTATCTGGTATGGTGTCATCTCTTCATAATATTCCCATAAATGCTCTTTGTCCCAGAAGGGATTCCAGATCCAGAATTAAACAAAGCAACTATTTTATTTTTAAAAGCCACACTACAAATTGATTTAACTTTTTTTTTTTTTCAATTAAAATAAAATTACAAAGAAAACACAGGAGTTTTGAAGGCACAGTACCTATACTGCCATTCCATAGATTAAATGTATAGAACAAACACCTTAACAAAAGGTGCAGGAACTACTAAGAAATGGTAGGTGATGCTACACTGGGGAAGATCTTGTCTTAAATGAGTGCTGACTTCAAGGGGTGTAAGAGAGAATCCAGAAATGACAAAAAGGGGAAAGACTGGTCAGCCAAAATAAATTGTTAAAGACCAAGGAACAATGGCAGTGGGACCAGAGTTTCTGATACTGGGTTGAGTTGGATCTACTAATTAAAGAAAAGCACTTTTGCTTACACAAATGAGAGACCAAGTCAAAAATTAAGATGTGGCTGTTACAGAGATGACAGAATAGGGACTATTCTTACTCTGGATATGACTGAAAAAAAACTGAGCAGTCATTCTGCCTTAAGTTTCAAAAACAGTTCTGAGGCTGATCACAGGATGGAAACTGTCAGATGACGGCAATGGAAATCACAAATGATGTGGAAGCAGAACTCAAGGCTGAGGACAGAAGAGCTGCAAACACAGGTAAGATATGAATTGGAGGCAAAGTCCACTACAGCAATCAAGATACTGGAGTTAGTCAACAGGGAATTGAGACAGATAAATTTGCAAAAACTTCCAAACAGGTTTTAAAAGCAAGATTGTATTTCCAAATAGGAAGGGTCTGTAGACAGCAACAAAGAGCTAGAAAACCCTCTCTGAAGGGGCACAGCATAGCACCCCCTTTCATGCCTTTAAGCATGTATATCTCTACACTCCAGTTTCTCTTCCTTGCCTATGCATAAACTTGCTATACGACACCTTCTCCCGCACAATTTTTAATATGAAGTCCTATTCCCCGCCAAAATCTTATTTACAGGTGGATTTGTGATGGGTAATTAATTCTAGTTTCACTTTCCCTGTATTTTCACCAAACAAAGCTAAAGAAAAAGTAGCACAGCTACTCAGAAATTTTCTTACCACAATCAAAGATATATTCTGTTTACACATAATAGCAGTATTGATTTCCTGGCTGTCCTCGTTTTTCAGACCAGAAGGTTTTTCTGTTTGACAGTTGAGGAAATTAGTAGTATTTGAAATATGTGGAAATTCAGAATAGGCTTAATTTGCAAGCCTGCTCATCAGGACAAGATGGTATGTTAAGAAGTTAGATTATGGCCAGAAAACGTATTATAGAATTGGGGTCCTGTTGTTTCATGCTTCATTTTCATATCAAGATTATCTGAGGCCCTGATTCTTCTATCTGTGGAAAACACAGGATTCTGAAGAGGTCAAAATTTCTAAGCCAGACCCTGTGAAGAAGGAGAAAATTATTTTTCCCTTGCTCCTCACACTTCAGACTCCAGTGAAGGTTTAAGCTAGTTCTCTCCCACTTTGCTAACACTAGCTATGTTAATTAGAATTCATCTGACAATGCAGTGGCCAACAGCCAAACCAAAGCAGATTCCAACTCACTCCTCTGCCAGTCTATTGGCTCAGGAGTCCCAAAAGTAGAAAGGATGCATCTTTTTAGGGTGTAAACTGAGCAGTTATAATTCAGAAGACACGTACTGGGAGCCAGACAACATAAGCAGATGCCAGTTTTGCAGTTACTTTTCAGTTCAGTAGTTACATTTTTGCCTGAAGTAACAGATGGAAGTATGTCTACATCCATAATGCTGCTAGAAATATTCTTACTGAATGCACAGGGCAATACATGTGAAACGCAGATAAACTTCCATGTACACAAGCAGAAAGCCCAAGAACACAGAGAGCATTCTTGGCCTAATTGCCATCAGTAAGTGTTGCCAATTACTTTGGCAGGTGGAGTAGGGCATAATGTCGCCCAGGGTGATAGTCTGTTGTTCTGTTAGTAAACAATTTTGGTTATTAGTGCAATGCCTGAGAAATAACTAAGAATTAGGTGCAATTAAGATGGGCTCACTAAGCACAAAATTGTAAATTGCCTTGATTCCAAAGGAATTTTGCACACAAGTAGGGAAGGCTGGAGAATATCAAGGAGGAAGAAGGAGAGAGAGGTGACAGATGACTGTTATATGACCTGAACTTTGGCATGTTGAGAGAATGAGGAAGGTCATCTTTAATTCACACCCCTCTTCCCTGTTTCATTTTTTGCAGTTTACTCACAATATCTAGCCACTGGTGGACAGCTACAGCCACTTGTGTTCCCAAGGGTTTAGTTAATACAAGCACATCTCCTGGCACTGCATTGTCTGGCCTGGAAACAAAGAATTTATATATTAACTACACAGTGAAATTCAAACACATTATTAGGAATAAGTGCTGATAATTACATTTTCACAGACCCACGCATCTTACTGCACAGTTAAAAAACTGACTAATTCTAGCATTACCCTTTGGGATTCATTGCCATGCAATATTATTGAGGAAAATGTTGCAAACTTGCTTTAAAAGTGCTAATCCGTCTTTTTTGGAAAACGCGATGTTTGCAGTCGGACACACACCAAATTACATCTCTTCTTTCTATTTTTTGGGGACTTGAGAGAGGATAAGAGAAAAAAATTACCTTTTTTTACCCAGGGCATAAGATATCCAGAATTAGGATCATGCACAAGTTCATTTGTATAGAGTGCCACAGTGGGACATTCAAAATCATCTGTTAAATGGACAGAACGCTCTAAAGACAGCAGTTCTGTAGTTCTCTACAGCCATTAACAGGAAAGTTGGGACATGGTTTAGAAATGTATGTAAAAATGTGGCATAAATTTATGTTCAAAACAGTCTCCACTACCTTTAAAGATTAGAAGCTTAATTCTCCTGTTAAAAAGAGAATAGGATCAAAGGAGACTGGGGAGAAGTAAAATGACATCCTGCTTAAAAAAAGCAAGTATGTACAAAGAGATGTGGCATCTGTTGAGTGCTAAGGACAAACACAAGCAGGAGAAGGTACTGCTTTATTCATCAGGAGACACACAACAAGATCACAACACGGTGCTTAAAGGATTTTTACTGTATCCCTCAGACCAGTGCCTTTGACTGTTTAGTGATTTAACTTACATTATAAATTCATTAGGCTGACAGACTGTCGTGGCCACTCCTCCTAAAACAATCCAGGGATTTAACACTGTTTGGCCACCAGTAACAGATGTTCCTGCCTCTTCTGCTGCATCTTTGAAACCCTGGATAATTAGAGGCATCACTTTGTCTCTTTCCTAGAGATCAAAACAGAAGTCAGAGTTCCATACACAGAAGAATCATTGCAAGACTGGTCCAAGGCTTTAACCACTCCAACCCTCATAGCAAATAATTCATGACAGAAAAGCAACCCTTAGGAAGAGTCTGGCCTCCTGAAAACTCCATGCTATCCCACAGAGTCACAGTTTTACAGCTCTGTGTAGAAGAGGTGCAAAGACACTCTTACACTGAAGAAACATTCTAGAAAAGGTCATGTAAGAATCATAAGAGCTCTGGAAACTCAGAACAACTACCCTTCTGCTGTAATCAGGTACAGCCACAGCAGTGTAGTGCCAAGAGGCAACATTTAATCAAGATGCATTTGGGCTCCATTAACCATCAAATTTTCAACTTACATCCTTCTAAGAATAAATATCCCTTTTTTACTAAGCAAAATAAACATACATGATGATCACTTTCACAAAAAAGAAAAAAAAATAATTTAAAAATATATAAAAATAATAAAAAGCATGCAAAACCAATCCATAATTATCTATCCAGATTGATAGATTAATTGGTAATCAAATGCTGGCCTTTGGCAGAAGGAGGCAGCCCCTTTTGGCAGGGATCAAGGCAGCAGATTACAATGCCACAGAAATCTGAACTTTTAGCACATGACCTCAGAATGTTTATGAGGCCATGAATTAAGCCAGTCAATAAGACCATCTCTTCTTTAAATGGCTTCAAACTTTGACAAGAAAATACACTTAAGGTAAATATATTCCGAGCACATTTAGCTGTTTGAGTCTTCCTTCAAGATAAAGTGCCAAAAATCTTACCCTATCTGTCATTTTATTGCTGATTCCAAGGAGCATCAACATGTTGTCACATTCTGTAACCCCCATGGCATAAAGGTCACTTAGGACATTGGCACACGCTATTCGTCCCTGAAAAACAAAGAGACAAGAAAAAAAAATCTGCAGCACTGTTGGTGAATGTTTAAACACCTTCCACAAGCAAAGTTTCCAGTCTGAGTTTGCATTCTGACACAGCTTCTTACTCCACAGCATTAAGAAACACAGCCAGAGATGTGGTATGATCCACTACGTGCCCACCTAGAAGTGCAAGTATCCTTCCTTTTACAGGTATGGAGAGAATTCAGCTCAGCTGTCTTGGTCAACACACTCTCCCAGTAACTCCATAGGAATCCCAGAGTTCAGAATGGATGCCCAATCTGAGAGGCTGAAGCTAAGACCAACAGCTATCTTTGATAGCAAGCTCTGTTTATTTAACATAGTATATTCTTATTAACTTTATTCCAGCATAAAACTGTACATCCTGATGGAGAAGGCCATGGCATGGAATTCACAACTGCTAGGAAGTTAATCCCAAAAGCAAATATTGCTGAACTTCTGCATCAGAATATGCAGGAGACAGGTCCTTGAGAAAGAGGTTTGTTCCCTGTCCTGCTCTGGAGCCATGTCTGCACTCCTCAGTTTCAAGGATAGAACTCCTCTTCCCACAGGATACAGCTGTGCTGCCAGCACACACCCACACTGGGCTGCTTCCTCTGCTCTGGGGGTGACAGCATGTGCAGGGAATAAAGGAGCTCAGGGCTCCCAAGAACTGGATTTGTCACCACTGAGGGAAGCTCTGTATCCCCACCACTCACATAGTGAGAGAGATGTGCTTATCTGTCACTTGCCAGGTGACAAGATCAGGATGAATTTTGCTACAGCACCAACAACTTTTCTGACTGCTGTGTGTGCATGTGAGTATCTCCACTAACAAAAACTTGTACAGGAGACAAACTGTTTGCCTGCTGAAGATTCCTCTAACAAGTCAGGAAGCTGACAGGATTGAGAAGCCATCACTTTCATTGCATAAAGTTACTCTAATTTTACTAAATTAATGGATCTGAGTCAAGGTTTCTGAGGCATGGACCCAGCACAGATGAGACACCAAGTTTCCTGATGAAGATGCAGAATTTCCTCACACAGGGTGTGCCCTAAGAGACAGCAAGATATTTTAAAATATAGCACAAATTCTGTTATGGTACTCTGGAAGACTCCATACATTCTATGAAAGTTGTTTTAGGTTTACAGCTGCAGAACTGTAACCAACACATAGCTTTATGATATAAAGTTTGTGCTTTTCATTATGTTCAAAGGCAACACCACCATGGTAAAAGCAACAACATGTTTATTTGACACAATTTGCATAAAAATTTAGTATTTCCAGGCAGTTACTTCACTTGCTGATGACATGAAATAACATCTCCAAATCACAAATAAATATAATACAGTTTTTCATAAATTCAAGATTTTTCAGTGGCATATGGGGAGTCCCTGATATTTGGAACTAGAATATATTTTAATAATTTAAGTCTTAAATTATTAAGAAAAGAATTGTGTACTGCACTATTTTATGGATATTGGCTGTTAAAATTTCTATATACCTGCCATTTCCCTTGTGGAACTATCAAGCTATTCTCTGTTATCTTCAGTATTTACCAAGCAAACTGCTGGTTTGTGCCCTGTTAGGAATGACAGATAAGTTTTTAAAACCATAATGACAACACCTCTGATAGTCAGAGATCAGTCTAATAATATTTTTGCCAACTGCCAAAACCACTATGGAAACAAATTCAGGGAACTGCAATTCTCAAGTCTGAAGGAACAGAGAGAACACAGGGCTTTTGTGAATACCAGCAAACCCAACAGGGCTCACAAACAGGGGTCAGCCTGGCCTGGTCCTGCAGGCCACCTGCCAGCTTGCACAGTGCCCTGAAACACAAAGATCTGTGTGCAACACACTATTTGTAAGGGCAAAGGATGAAGAATCAGACACCCATCTCCAGTCCTAAGTGAAGGTTCTTAAAACAGCAACAAAAAGGTTCCTGGATGGAAAGGGAAAGATGTACTCTCTCAAACCAGCCAGTTCCCTGCTCCTGTACTCAAACAGGTGTCTCCACAGTGCTAGGACAGAGCCCAGTATCCAGTACTAGCCCCAGTGGATTGATGCTTATTACAAAACCCTTTTTCAATTGCCTGTAACTTTTCTAATAAACCATTTAAGCTGAATAAATCCTATGCTTGGTATAGATTTTACAGGTGCACATCCTAGGAATAATTTTGCACACAGACTGAGTGTTTTCAAGGACAAAGCCAAAGTGAAGGAGAAAGAGGAAAAGAAGGAAGAATGATTTTGCATATAACTGCAGAACTTAGTTTTAAAATAGGCAGTGCCAGAATGAGAGAAAGCTTTTCTGAAGCAGAAATTGGAAGTTCAGCTGAGTCCACAAGCAGTTTTGCCTTCCTCAGCTGTTTCCTAATCCCTTCTGTCACAGCACCCAGCTTGGAGTTAATTTGCACTTTTGGCTTTCCCTCTTAGCTTCCTCCTCTCTAGTAAGGAAGAGAGATGAGATAAGGAGCTGTAGGTAAACCCTGTTCACAGAGAAAGGAAGAGACTCTAGAGCAGGGAACACCACTCAAAACCAGTCTGGAAGTGCCTGTATTAGGAGACTGAGGGGAAGGGCAAGGGGAGTGTACACTGCATGTGAGTGATACTGGTAACATAGTAACAACAGGTGTGGGTCAGGGGACACCTGGACCTAAACCAAGGAAAGAAGCAGTTGGAGAAGCAGGGTAGCAGTAACCCATCTTGAGCAGAGGAGGCCAGAGCACACCCCTTTATACAGCCTGGACACTGACTCAAAATTCCCAAGTCTCACAATTCCTCTGCTTGTAACAAACATCCTTAAGCCCTGTGGCAAACTATATTTGACTGTCCTCTAGCCAATGTTGGTCCACACAAGTACAAGGTAATCTATACTGTCCCTTGGGGTACTCTGACCCTCAAGAAAGAGGTCTGAGCAGAGGGTCCAGGAGCAATAATCCTGCTGGAGCATCACTGGTGGTATCAGCAAGAAGGCTCAAGATAGAATCCCCATCCTCAGTTAGCTCTTAGGGAGAAACAGACATATCTAAACAGATTAGGAAGCGGCCAGCCACCAGATTAAAATAAATGCCCTCAAGAATGAAAAGTGAAGGACTTGAGAGTTAAGACAGCACCACGGTTACAGCTGCTGGTGCATGTGGATCACAGCACAGACTGTAACTATGATGCAACCACTGAAGCTGGACTAAGGCCAAATTTACATTCCACTCCTACCACACTGACCTAGGCCCATCTACCTACTCCTGTGGCATTTCAAACCCTTTGTATCTCCAAACAAAGCAACCCTCCCCCTTCACTGCAGCCTTTAACACTGACTGTCAAGTTTTTGTTACAAGGTGAGAAAAGAGTTTCATATGATGAACTTGAACACAGATCTCCAAAACATTTATTTTTTTTTCCTCTGGTCCCTAACAAGTTCCCACATGATATTAAAGCAACCCACTTGAATCAAATTTCTCAGGAGAGCTCAACAACTCCATACTCCAGAGACCAGCCTGAGATTTTTGGCTGCTCAGTTTAAACAAAGAGAGTTCTCCTGGAAGAGAAATCACAGGAGCTAGGCTTACATAGGCACTCAACACGTGGTCAAGCATGCAAAAGAAAAAAAAGAGATGGTCCTAATCTCAAACTGTCTCCAAAACCTATCAGACAGGTCTCACAGAGCAAACAAACTGAAAGCAGCACATAAAACATTCAGTCACACTAACAGCAGTAAAAGAAATAGTCACATTCAAACCACAGAAAACATGAATTCTAGCACCTTTCATTTAACTTCTGTCCTTATAGCTTTAATAAAGTCTTTTTTTAAAGCTCGTTTATATCCCAGGGTCTGTTCAAGTCAATACTGATCACTGCCACATATGCAGGAATCTCTGCTGAGACAGACTAAATGTGACAGGAACACAGAAGGAACCAAGGCCAAAGTGCACACACCTTCCAACCTGTCATTTCAATGTGTCCATGTTCAAGTGGAGGTAGCACCACAGGAAAGCTGGAGTTCACACAGCACTCTGAAACTGCCAGGTGCTATTGCTTACTACTGACATTGGATATTTCCAGATCTAACGGGTTACCTGGTTATTTCAATACCTCAAAAAAGGCCAATTACAATGTGGTTCTGCTCGTAAGTTTACTCTCTGCTACTTCACAGGCTGCTCTTTCTCCCCCTTTTTGGGCTCTTCAAACCAAATCCCACAGAACAAGAGATGCAGGGAAATCTGAATTAAAGGTGGCAGCTCTCCCAACTTTCACCTACACAGCAGCACTGCAGCATTCCTGGCCAATATGGGAGATTCCATATGAAATTCCAAATTCCATATGAAAAGGCATAATTTCCAATGAAATTATGCCTTTTCCTCTTCATGTCTATTCAGGAAAGACTCTGAATGCAATTAATCAGACAATTAGCACCGCACATCTAGAAGAAACTGTCAGAACTGCCATCAGATTAGTGAGAATCCCAAATCAGTAATAGACCCAAGAACCAAGTTTAGCCAACTTACCATCATATAAGGGTCATCCACAATAGGATAAATATAATCTGTCGTCTGGACTAATGACAAACCTCCATGTCTTAATGGAATAACACAAGTGTCCATCCCAATTCCTGCAAAACAGAAATCCATGAGTGAGGTGGGTAACTGTGCCCTGAATTATCTGTTGCTCTTAACAAAAAAGTTTATAAAACATGTCTGTGAAATACAACTCCTAACATTGCCTAAACAGACATGCCAAATTCCTTCATCAGAGAAAGCGCATAGCACAAGTAAGAGGAAAAAACAAGCGAAGAAAGAACACTCCTGGTTGGAACTGAATGTAAATGCAAATGGCTGAAGGCAAGAATTAAACTACAGTGTTCTTTATTCTTTTGCAGCAGCATAATGGCACATTAAGAACATCTGTGCTTTTATGTAAGTACATTTAAAGTTAAGAGGAACTAAGTACACTGATATTGTCAAAAGCAAATAGCTTTTCCTGTCACTCAGATCTCAACAAAAACATGGTGACAGTTGTGAAGGGACACAGCATCTCATAAAGGACATTCCCTCACTTCAGAAGGAACAAGAACTCTACAGGTCATATAGCCTGAGACCTTGGTGAAGGATGATTCACCCACTTGGAGCTTTAGCAACCACATTAACCTTGCCTTGCAAAAGGAAGGCTGCAGACCACCTGATAGATACAGAACTCCTTGGAGAAACCCACAACTCTGAGTACCACAACCTTTTCCCTGACAGTGGATATTTCAAACAGAACATGTGATTTTAGAACCTCCAAGCATTTGCTGCAGTGGAAGAGCTCACACCAAAGGGGCAGGTGACAACATGCTGGCTGAGCCACACTCCCCTATGGATAGCCTTGTGCCTTGCAGCAATGGCAGGAAGCTTACCCCCTTCCTGGGCTGGCAGCAAGCTGCCTGGAATTACTCTGCAAGCCCCACAGGGCAAGAGTCTTCAAAAGAGCCCATTTTTAGGAAGCAGATGTCATACAGGAGCCTTTCACCATATATTAATGAAACACTACCCTAGCCAGAGCTACAAACCAGTGTTTGGCAGTGTCCTGTACAGGGACGGAGAAAGTTGCCATCATTGGAGTCTTACTGAGGGGACAGAAGTCTGCCATGCAGTTGGTATATAGGTGGAGAGGATCTTGCCTCTCCCGCCTAAAGACACTAGAGACCCTGCCTTGGAGGAGAACACACACTGACAAGCTCCCAAGCAGGAGTTGAGGGTTGCTTAATCTCCAGAGAAGCTCCCAAGCCACTCTGCCTGATGTGCAGTGTCTCCAGGGAAGGGCACATAAACAGTTACAGAGAAGTGGCCCAGGTGCAGGAGCTGTTTTGCCCTCAGTTCACCTATTCATGCCATAATGCTACAAGACCAACTTCACTTGTGCATTTTTCCACAGTTTCAGCAAAAGTGCTGCTTGACAGACAGGTCAAGGGCAAGCAAATCTGTTCAGAGCCATGACTGATTTCAGGTCTGTAACAGCTCTGAGAATAAACACCAGATTTGCAGTTTCTTACTCACAGTTGTATTTAAGTTTGCTCTGGGTAACAGCCCTTGCAGAACTAAAAAGGGGAGAGCTTGAGCTTGCTGCTGGCAAATGACTGCATTTCAAAAAAACATGGTGCCTATGCACAGGTGGCAAAGTTACCTGTCTATACCTTTTAAGCACAAAACATCAAAGGCAAATCCCACCAAACTTATCCAAACACGCATCTGCTAAAGGGATAGCCATCACAAAAGCTTATTTTAAAAGAGACCTGAACTCTTCACCTTCTATTACTAACAGATTTTCTGTTACATAGTATCACACCTACACACTAACAGAGTAAATCTACTTTTATGTCTATTCATATAGCTGTAGAAGAAAAGTCTA
The DNA here is from genome assembly GCF_001522545.3 of Parus major. NCBI lineage: Eukaryota > Metazoa > Chordata > Aves > Passeriformes > Paridae > Parus > Parus major. Next base: position 5,943,202 of record NC_031773.1, read on the forward strand.
CTAGCAGTTCTATTATTGTTTAGAGCCTGTAAGTTTGTAAGAGAAAAAAAATCTAAACCAAACTACTGCCAATTTTAGAAAATTGCCAAAATGAAATGCTGCTGTGAACATCTTAATTTAGAAAAATATATAAATATAGCAATTTGGGGATGAAAAAAGATGGAAGTGTCCTCCATCAGGGAATATTAAATTATAGTGCCACCCCAGCTTCACACAATTGCTGCTTAGATATTTCATACAAAGATCCCCATTGTTTAAGCAAGAGCATGGGTGCCTTACTAATCTCTCATTATATTCAATCTCTACCAGAATAATGGGTTGCAACCTGTTACCCTGCTAACAGACAATTAGCAATGTTTATATAATTTTAAATAAGGTTATTGAACACTGAACTGATAATGAAATAACTTCAGAATAAATGCTCCACTGATATTCCTAAGTTGAGTGGAAAAAAAAAACCAACATTCTGCACCACAAAGAGATTGAATATGCAGGGCTGAGTAAACAGACAAACGGAATTAAAAGTGTCATTAAACACATTATCTACAATAATTTATCTATATCAATATTAGGTACAGTAGCTGGTATCAAAATACCTACGTTTGCCCTGTTCCCCATGTAGGTGGCTTGTGCAGGTTGTTTTCCCTTATTGCTTGCATCATTGTGCAAATATCAAAGAGAAAGTGAAGCTGGCAAGAACACAGGGGTCTTGGAAAGGCAGCCTTTCCCAGGCAGCTTCTACAGGTGAGCAAAAGAGTTAGAGTGGGGAACAATGAAAGGACTCAAAGGAATAATGACAATTGTGAAACAATTCGCTCCCAGTCAGCTGAAGCAAGGAAGTTCTCTTCTCTCACTTTCTGTGACCCAGGAACAGAGGGATGGGGAAGGAAAGGGAAAATTCACCTTGGCATCATCCAAATCCATTCATCCATTGCAACAAATTCCAAATGCAATGCATGAACATAGAAGTCTAGAACTGATAGGACTTCAGTTTGCACAGCATCTACTGGGGGGAAGGGGAGGAAGAGACTAACACCTAAGCATGTGCCCATCACAATGGCCAGTCCTGAGTGTTTTGTCTTTGTAGTTGAGTGCACTGCAGGATGATAAATAATTAAGATAATATTCTTGTATCCCAGATGCCAACAAATGTCAGCATGAGATTCATCCTTCAGCTTTCTGGATGCTGTGCATGCATTATACAACACACAATTTTCAAACTGGTTAAACAAATCACAAGTGTGATCATGTCACTAAGCAAACCGAGCAAAAGACCACCAATGTCCAGAGCAACAACTACTTACCCAACCTGGGCATAACTGCCCCCAAGAACTGTTCATCTTCCTGAAAATGGTTTTCTTGTAGAGATTCGAGCAGTTTCTGTAAGACATCCTGTGGCACTTTGCAGCCTGTGCCCTTCAGTTCAGTGAATCGGGTCAGACGGAAGCTCTTGTCCAGTTCATAACTTTCTGGGTTAAAGGACTCCCGAACAGACATGGTTCTCTCCCACAGACTGCCGGCCTCTCCCACCCCAGAGCAATGGGATCAGTTTCTTTGCTGATCAGTCTTATTAAAAAATAAAAATAAGAATTAAAAAAAAATAATTAGAAATTCCTATGACCTGAAAGACAACATGTTTTCCACATGGCACAAGTTAAAAGAAAACGAAAGCGCTCATTGCTGTTGTTCACCTGTTAAGACAGGTGTGCACACCTCACACAACTCATTTCCCTACGACTACAAAGGGATGACTCCTCATCCTACTTTCTGACATTTAAAGCTATAACTATGTCAGGTGAATCAGAGAATTAACTTCTTTTCCAGATATGCTGTGTAAGGTTTTCATTAAAAAAAGAAACTAACACAATTACCAACCTCATTTAATACAGAGGTAATGAAGGAAATAATAGTTCCTAGAGCATAGTGGCCAACTTCCAAAAGGCAGCCTGGGCCCTGATCCTGCAGCAGGCTCAGCAGAGACATCTGTTTGTACTCAGCTCAGTGTGCAGCCATAATTTTAGCCATTAACATATTAATATCAAAAATAAGATGCTTTTCAAATAATGGCTCTGCTTCAGTCCTGAAGTAAGAAGCTGAAGCTCCATAATACACCTGTTCTCCTTGGGAGAAAACATAGTCCTGGTGTTCTGTTAGTACAGGTAGCAGAACAAGGAGGCTGTATTTAAGCAAAGAGGTTCACCTACAAGCATGCCAGTTTACCTTTTAGCATGTTCACAACAAAATAATGCTGAAAAGAAAAGTTTCTTGCCTCTTCAGCCCTTTTTTAGTCAACTAATGATACGGAGATTCAGAGAATTACCCATTAAAACAGTAATGTAAAAAGACACTGATGCAATTCATTTAATAAAATTCTTAACAATGCATGTCTAATTTTAGAACGTTTTTCCACTCTGACTCACATCCACCACACTCCAAAACTAATAAGAGGCCTAACCGAGACACTGAGTTCTAATCAAGAACGGCTGTGATAAAACACAAATTATCTTTCTCAGAGAACAAGTTTTCAGGAATTACTAAAAGCAACCTGTCTAGTAGTAATTTCTTAGAAAGCAAGGATCCTGTGTAACAGCAACAAGAACAGAGTTCAATGGCATCACTGAAAAAACCTGATACTGATGGTCATGCCCTAATGAGGTTAAGCTGAAAAGAAGAATGCAAGTGACTGGTATTTGCCAAGTTCAACTTTGCTAAATGAAGTAAAGAAGTAAATCTACAGACTGTGCTGTATCTGCCCTACACAGCACTTATTAACAAGTACATCTGTTCCATAAACCGTTAAGTCCATTTATTGACTATAATTTGTAGGAACTGAAGTTTTAAGTTCCCTGAGAACTTTTGATGTGAAGCCCAACTCCCCTTCACTGTTGTTTTCCCTCCTTCTCTGGGAGGTGTGGCACTTATTTAAAACAAATCTTCCAAAGCCTAGACTTGGGCAGAAATCCAAACTCCAGTTACAAGAACGTGTCTTGGATGAGCAATGAATTCAGTTCCTAGCTGTTGTCTTCCAGTGCAAGACACTAAGCACTTTCAATTAAAAAAAAAAAAAAAAAAGTGTCTGGAAAACAACCTGTCAACAGAAACAGGAGACAAAAGATTTTCGGGGGTGGGGGGAATTTTTTCTTTTCTTCATTACTTTTTAACACTTCATTCTAATTAATTCCAGAAAATTATATAAAGCAGTTTTCCCCACAGAGGAAACATCTTCCTTCATCTAACCAATAAGTGCAATAGGCTTAGCACCCTCTGTCTATTTACACAGGGATGGATGCAGAGGCCACAGCCTACCAGGAACTTTTTGCAGCCTTGAGGACTGTAAGGACACAGCTGCCCCCTTTGAAAACTACTCGTGAAACAAACAAGATAATTTCATTTAATGGAAAACATCCCCAGTGCATGAATACGGTAACCTTTCTAATAAAGGTCTGATTAAACTGCATGCAACTGTGTCATTCACAGACTCCCGTGGGAGGAACATTCCCCGCCAAGACCAAGTTTGGGTGGTCACAGCAGCGAGCCCGGCAGAGCTCACGAAGCGTTTGGACAACTCTCAGGCACAAGGTGCGATTCTTGGGGCAGTCTTGTGCAGAGACAGCAGCTGGACTGATGGCCCTTGTGAGTCCCTCGCAACTCGGAACATTCTGCAGTTCTGGCAGTCCATGCAGCATTGCAATGTAAGCGACAAGCATCCCTCCCCCAGCAGCAGACAACACCTCCTAACCCAGACGTTTCTTACTTTAAAAGAGCGGCATAATAAATATTAAAAGCTAAAGTTTAACCCTTGCCTTCCTAAACAGCAGAGAGAGGAGAACACAGGAGCGAAAAGAGGGGGAGGGAGGGAGAACTGGAGCCAGGTACATACCCCAAACAAACCCCAGCGCACCCACTGCCAGCCCGACCGCCCGAGACACGCGAGGCGAGGCGCTGTAACCACCATCGATCCGGGGAATGCGGCGGAGAGCGCTGCGGGCAGACATGGCTCCGGGACACCTTAAATTTCCAGCCGCTGCCTTTAGAGGCAAACCCGGGGCCTTCGCTGCCGCTCTTTGTGCGGCCGGAGAGGCGGCGGGGAAGAGGACGAGGAGGAAGAAGCTGCGCCCGGAGCGGCCGTGGCAGCGGCCCCTTCCCGAGGTGCGGCGGGGACGGAACCCGGGGGTGTCCGACTCCGGTGTCCCCCGTGTCCCCACGTGCAGGTACGGTGTCACCGGGGCGGGGTTCGCCCCTCGCTGGCGGGGACGGCCGGCGGGATGTTGGGAGCAGGCCCCCCCCTCCCCCCCCGCCGACACTCCGTAATGGGGAGGGAGGGAAGCACGGCGGTGGGGGGAGGAATGGGGGGGGAAGGAGGGAAAAGGGAAAAAAAATGTCGGCGAGCGAAAAATTTAACCCATCCGCTGCCAGCGTCCAAATTTTTTTAAAGCGGCCGCATCGCGGTGAGGCGCTGCCCCCCCCATCCCCGCTCCTTCCTCCGCCCTTCCCCCGGGGCCGGGCCGAGGGAGGGCGGCGGGGCCCGGGCCAGGCGGGCACCCCGCGCCCCGGCCGCGCCGCGCCGCCCCCCGCGCCCGGCCCGGCGGGAACGGCGGAGGCGAATTCCCCTTTAAATCTCTCCGCCTTGCACCCCCCCCTCCTCCTCCTCCTCCTCCCTCCTCAGGTCTCCCTCTCACCGGCTCTCGCCGCCTCCTCGCCCTCCGCCTCCTCCCGCGAACGGGACTCCCAGCGCGGTCCCACAATGCACCGGGCGCGACGGGCTCCCTCAGCGCCGCCTGAATAGAAAATGCCGCCGCCGCCGCCGGGCACGGGGGGGTTAAACCCCCCCTTTTCCTCCCTTTCCCTGCTTTTCCCTCCCTTTCCCTCCCGCCTACCCGCTCCGCGCTTCCCGCCCCCTCCCGCTCCCCCTCACACCGCATCCCACGCGCGTTCCCGCGCGGAGGCGCGCGCCGTTGCAGCGCGACATGTCGCGACACCGCCCCCCCCCGCCCCTCAGTGCAGCACGTGTGGGCAGCCAGGGTGTGTGGAGAGGGTCTGCTCCCTTCCTGCAGTCACGGCATCATCAAGGTGGGAAGCGACCTTTAAGATGAACCAGTCCAGCCCAGCGCTGCCACTGTAACCCCTTAAATACTAAACCTCCCCAGGAGCGCCGGACCCAGGCGCCTCTCAGACTTAACTCGAGGAGCCGTGACTCCACCACCTGCCTGCGCAACCTGTGCCAATGCCTGACCACCCTAACGGTGACAAATACTTCTTGAATATCTGATCTGAATCTCTGTCTCCGTTTAAGGCCATTTCCCTTCACCGATTAGAAATCGATTGGAAAAGACCTCTCAGATGGAGTCCAACCTATAATCAAACACCACCGAGTCAACCAGACCATGGCACAAGAGTGCCACATCCAGGCTTTCCTTAAACACCTCCAGGGACCGTGGCTCCTCCACCTCCTTGGGAACCTGTTCTAGTGTCTAATCATTCTTTCTGTGAAGAAATTCTTCCTCATAGAGACTGATGTTTCCCCTGAGAAGCATGAGTCTGCCTGTAGAACGCCTTGCTCTGACACCTTCTCCTACAATATGAGAACTTGGCAATTTGGAACAATTTGGGTGGGAAATTTAACCATAGCTGAAGAGACCTGGCACCTGCAGAAACAGGTCCTCCACTGATGCTGAATTTTTCCCAGAAGCTGGACAAAAAGTCACATTTTATCCATGTTACACCTAAATGTTGGGCAAGAAGGAAAGTGAGGGGGTCAAATGGACCTTACAATGGGCAGAATTTGGCCAACATTAAATTTTTCTGAGTGCAGAGCCAAGACTACAGCCCCAGGAAGATAAAGGTGTCATTTCCTCAGGTGTCATCTCCAAGGGGTTTGATCAGTGTGTTCCCCATGGAAGGCTGCAGGTACCACAGCAGGAGCACTGCAATGTAGCTGAGTGTGTCAACTAGTGACTTTTTTTTTACCCAGAATGTGTTTTTGAGCATGCTTCAGGGAAAATGTAATCCTGTTTTGCAGCAGGTGGTGATGGCTTCAGCACAACTCTAGGAAGCTGTGCTATGTTTTAGTACCCAACAGTCGGGATTGTCACATACTACTTGCTCAAGTCAACCTTTTTCCATCACTGATTTGCAAAGCATCCCATTTTTTCTTATGCATTTAATATATAAATCACTGGAATCTAACATGTCTTTAATGTGTCTGATTTCCAGTGTCTTCTCAGTTAATTTTTCTCCATTAAAGTGATTTTTGTGCTTCCAAAGACCCTTCTCCCAAACGATTAAAGCCAGAATTCAGATGAGTCTCTTGCTTTACATGCGAGACAAGTTTTCTCTAGAAAGGAGGGAATTTCTGTGTTAGGGATAGCACAGGGCCCAGTTTACATTTCCAAATAGTGAAACCAGGCATTTTGCTTCATGTAATTTGCAGCTAAGTATCTAATTAAGTAATTGCCTATTAGTTCAAAGATTGCTTTTCGTGCAACTGGCTTTGAAAAAGTCCTGCCTAAAAACAAGCAGAAAGAGGAAAAATTAAAGTGTTGCTTTTCTTGCCTGATTTTAATTACTCTTTTTGTTTCCCAGAGAATGTAGTGCCCCAGGATTGTGGTGCAGGGGACCAGAGGTGCATGGGAGCTCCCAGTGCTGAGCACATTTAGGAAGTCACTAATATTTGTATAATTAATTGATTTTCAGGCTCCTCCGTGGTGCTCTCTGAAAGCATTTCAAGCTCGACACACAGAAGCTGTTTCTCCATGAGCAGCTGTGGGGCATTTGGCTGATGGTTTTGACAGCAGAGATGAATTGAGGACGTGGCATCTGCAGTCCTGACCTGGAATTTGAGCCCTTTAGTGCCTCTCCCTCCTCCCAGACAGAGAGGAGGCGGAAGATCTCGGAATCTTCTGATTGCCATCGATCTGATTTTGCTGAGCACTGGACTTCTATCACGTCTGTGTGTTCCTTGAGAGATGATTTCAATCTGAAAAAAAACCCTGTAAGTATCTTGAGAGCTGGAAATCAGATGCTCTGATCTAGCATTTCTCCAGCATTTAGCCATCACCTCTACAACCAGCACCTCATTTAAAAAAACCAACAAAACAAACATGAAACATAAGGAAAACCATGAGATAATGTTGCTGATTTTGAGCCCTGACGTACATGTGTTTCCTTTCTGATATTTTTGGAGGGAAGAATTGGATCTACCTTTTTTTTTTTTTTCCCCCCACATCTGTGAGGACTAGACACTTCTTTACCAGAGGGGAAAAAAATAAATTGAGATTTCCAGGTGGTAACATGGCTGAAAGAAAACATGAATACGTGGAAATTCATGCTCATTACTACTGGCACAGATGTGGCTCTGTAGAGCTGAAGCTAACCAGGGTGTAGAGATGAGAACTGCATATAATTGAAGCCCTGATTAATTAAAAGCAATTTCTTGGCACAGACAACGATGGAGCATTCTTGGGTGGATCTGCACATGTCCCAGTGGACGTGTGCACCAGGGCCTGCTGCCTGTGCTGGGGTGAGGCTTTGTGTGGGCAGACAAGGGGTAGAAAAGTGTCTTTGCCAAGAAAGCCAAGCCAAGAGGAACAGCGAGCCACCTCTCCACTGCAGCTTCAGGTGTGTTGCTGCACCCAGCACACAAGTGCCCCATGCTTCTCCAGGGCTCTACACTTGGAACTGCTGCTGGAGGAAGTGTGGGATCAGGAAGGGAATTTTGTGCACACAGGGCAATGACCTTATCGTGCAGGATCATAAGCAAAACCCTGAAAGACAACTGATGGATCCAGCAGCCCTGGGAACACTGCTGGAACCACCAGCTTCATGGAACATTTTCCTGGAGTCCAGCAGTGGTTTTCTGGAGTTAAAAATTGATCAAATTTCCTTTCCTCCCTTCCCCCCCTCCCAAAGGCTTTTTTGTTATCTGTGTCCAAAATCTCCGGCAGAAACTCCATGATTGGAGCAATTTGGCCCAATGCCATGAGAAGGGACTGCTCCACACACCTTAGGAAGTGCAAAGAGGAGAAAGAAAAGAAAGTAGAGCCCTTCATGCTGCGCCTGATCGCTCATCAAAGCCAGCTGCCTCCTGTGCTGACCTGAGGACATGACAGATGTCTGTAGCCTTTACAGGTGCAGGGCCTGCATTTCATCAGTCTTTTTTCCATGGATGACCTGGAGTGTGGATTATTAGCAGCTCCGATTTCTTTGGCCGAGGTGCTTTGTTGTGTACACATCCGGGTTAAATCAAAGCAATATTTCTGATCCATGTAGGCTTCTGAGTCGGTTCTGCATCTCTGGTGTTTACAAAATGATCAGAGTTTGAACTCTCCCTGTTCTGTTTCTTAAATGTCAGCAGAAACTTTTTTTTTAAATAAAACAATGCAGCCTTCCCCTGCAATGTTTGTAACCGAGAAACTGTGGCATCACAAGAGCATGAAGAAATACTGGCTGATTAAAACCAGGGTAAGAAATGACAGAGAAAGTGTTTGTCTTTTTTTTTCCCTCATTTCAGATTTCACAATGAAGTGGCTGGTAAAATGGGACCAGCTGGTTCAGCCCCACTTGGGCTGAATACGACGTTCAGTGTGATGAAACTTCTTCCACTGGCAAACTTTAGTGTGAAAATTTAATTTCTCATGCAAAGCACATCTCACAGAATAACTTTTTTCCCTACCTCCCTCTATTTTGACAAACTAAAGTAAGTTTGGGCTATTGTTGGCTTTCTTTGCCTTGTTTTTTGTCTTTTTCCTGCCTCTCATTAATATAAAAGTGGTATTAAATAGTAATGATGCCAGTATTGACCTCTGCTGTTCCTTGGTGTTAGCTCATTTTTGCTTCAAGGAGCAGATGTCCTCATTGTTTTTTGTTGCCAAATGGGGACTTTGCCCCTTTAACCTTTGATAAGGTGCTTTAATAGTCTCTGACGTGAGATTTTATTGAAAGCCAAGTAAATCATACCTGCCTGACAGCTTCTGTTAAACATTCCCATCATGGTTTACAGCAGTTCAAGAAAGAGCAGTTTTCTCTGGGTTTTTGCAGGCTGTATTTATGCTCTGCACCCAGGCAAGCATCCTCCATGGAGGGAGCACCCATGGGCAGGAGTCCTGGGGTTCTGCTCCTGGCTGATGCTCCAGCACCAGTCCCTTGCTAGCCTCCACCATGTACCAGTCAAACAGGGTGATGTTTCCTATGAGTGATCAATGGGGTCTGACTAGACTCGCCTGGACCCTATTTTCCATCAATTGCTGATGTGAGATGGAAAGGGTGGTGTGTACACAGCTGCTGCTGGGGTCTTGGTGCTCGTTCCCTTGCTGTGTGCCCAGCAAGGGGCCCCTGGCTGCTTTTGCAGCAGCAGTTAAACACCACTGTGCTATAAAGCTTCCTGTGAAGAGGTGCCCTCACAATATCTGTCTCTTCCTCATTCCTTTTTGCAGCATTTTGTACTTGCTCCTGCACTTGGCCGCCTCAAAAGCCCCAAGGGAAAGCATTTTTTTGCCCTGGCACCTATATGGCTTGTACAAGCAGCCACCAGCCCTGGGCTGGGGTGGTGAGGGCTCATCCCAGGGCAGGCAAGCTGAGTTGTACCTCAGGTAGAAGCATGCTTGGCTCTGGGACACCTTGTGGGCAGTTTGGGAAGGTGGCATTTTGTGTCTGAGATGTGCCTGTGTGCTCTCCCATGACTTCTTGCAGTGTTAGGGGTGGCTTCAGCTGAACCCCTCTTGGATTTATCCATATTACTCCAAAACTGCATTGGATTTGGTATTCCCACTTAGTCTTTGCTGTCTTGGCATGTCACATCCCTGCTGTGTCACACCTGGGGAGCATTTCACGGACCCCCTTTGTACTGCCAGTCTGGGGCAGCAGGCACGGCACAGCTGCTCTTTGTTACTGGCCACCACATGGAAAATAAAACAATCACACGGGGCTTGGTGATGCAGCAGCCTCTGCCACACTCCTCAGCCTATTTGGGAAACACCTCCTTCACCCTCCAGACCTGGAAGTTCACCTGTGCCAACAACACCTGCACTGGGGACAAGTCTCGTGCCTTGCATTGCTCACTAGAATGATCCTTGTGTCCTTCTCCATTTGTAGGGTTTCATGTCCCTAAGCCACATCCCACCACACTGAGCCTGGGCGTCCCCAGACATTTCCCACCTCCTTTGGCAGGGATGTGTCCTGTGCAGAGCTGCTCCTGCAGTGCAGGCGGCAGGGCACAGCCCCATCATCACCACCATGGCCTTTGGTCCCAAGCATCACCCGTGCTTTTCTGTGCCAAGGATTTTCCCAAGGCTGGAGCCTATAAATAATCCAGGAGTGTCTCCTCCTGCCCAGCTCTGCACTCTGCTACCTCTCTTTGTTTCCGAATGAGCCGTGTGATTCTGCCAGCCAGACCTGCAGCCACCAGATACAGGCTCCCTCAGGATGAGCCTCGAACACCGACTTCCCAAATTACTGTCTGGAGCGATGGGTGCAGCCAAGCTGAGCCAGCAATCCTATTCCAGCTGCTGGCACTCGCCGAAACATCTGCCTCGCCTGTGCTGTGCTTGTTGATGGAGCTGTGAGCAGCTCCCAGCATGTCATTTGGGAATATAAATTGAGTTCCTCTGAGCTGGAACCACCTGCTTCAGATAATTTCTCTGGCAAGGAGTCTTCTGTCTTATTCTCCATCCAGGATTTTCCTGCTTTCCACTGCTGCCAGCCCTGTGCAGTAGCTGGGGGGGGTTGGTACTGTTGATGGGAATTTAGGTGGATCCATAGAGGAAATGTTCTGCTGCCAAATCACAGCAGAGGGTAGATGTGCTGTTTAAACCATAGAATTTTAGAATCACAGACTGGTTTGAACTGGAAAGGACCTTTAAATTTCATCTACTTCAAACTCTGTGCCATGGACAGGGACAGCTTTTGATATATTGGGTTGCTCAAGGCCAACCTGGCCTTGAACACTTCCAGGGATGGGGCATCCACAGCTTTTTGAAATGCCAGGCACTTGTTGATGCTGAACTAGGGCTGGTTGGATGCACAAGCAGGGAAACAAACAGCTCCCCAGGAAAACAGGTGGCTGTTGCAAGGAGCAAACCTGCTGGTAACCAGGGGTGTGGGAGCGAAGGATGCTGCTGCTTCCAGCTTCCCTTTTCCCTCCCTAGGGTGACATGCAGCCAGTCCTCCAGGTCTGTCCCTGCCCCTTCCTCTTCTGCCCCAGCAGTATCCATTATCTGATCATGTAATTAGGATCCCCTAAACACACCTGAATTGTTGTCAGTCAAAACAGAGCTGAATTCCACCTGGAATTGTGCCAACCAGGCACTTAAAACTTGAGCTAATGGGGGAAAGTGGTTTATATGGGAAACAGGTTTAACATCAGCAAAGTGCTCTCAGAGCTGAAGGTGAGGTGCTCTGGAAGAGACCAGGTGTGCCCAATGCCACCTCTCATCTCCTCAGGGATAACCACTGTGCAATGGTGTGTTTTCCCCATTGGAAAAGCAAAAATTAACCAAACTCAAGCCCCTAAGCAGGAGCTGGGTGGTTTGATCTCCTTGAAGGGTTGGATGTGAGTGTGTTGCCATAGCAGTCTCACAGCAGAGGAGGCACTGAAACATCTCTCCTGCTCCCAGTCCACCTAGCCGGGCAAATGAGGATTGCTGAGCCCACAGGCAGTGGCTCCCTCGAGAAACTCCTGGAAAACCCCTGATTTGCATGCACCAAGAGATGCAAAGTCTGTTTCAATGGAATGATGGATCCTTGGAGCTTCCAGGAGGTGAGACCCCTCTGGTGGGACTGGCTGGGATGTGGGGTTGGATAGAGGAGGGTGTCAGGGCTCTCCATATCTCTGTACCCCCAAATGCAGCCCTGCACTCTGCAAGTGCACCTGGCAGTAGTGGGAAGTGCTGTAATGTGGTGCTCCACATTCTCCTAAAGGGCTTTTTTCCAGCATTTAAAAGTAAAAACCACAAAGTCACACAGGGAGAGAAATGATCACACATTAAGTCTTCCCATTTCTCCGTTTATTTCCCATTCCCTGCATCCCCTTGCTCCTCCTCCTCTCCTTGCAGCCAGATTTGATTGAGTTTTCCCAGGGTTTGTGCCCAGCATTGGCATTAAGTAAACTCAGCATCTGTCTTTGCAGGACCTGACGCTTGGATAGTGCTTTGGGATAACGCTGTGGAAAGGGGTAAATGCTCGGAGTGACCCGGGGGTCCCTAGGGAGAGACATCCCTCCAGGTGAGGTATTTCCCTGTGCAAAGGGGAAGGCAAAGCCGGCTGATGGGCAGCGCCTGGGGGTAGCAGAGACCAGCAGACAGCCCCTGTGCCGGCTGCTTTGATTTCCAGAAAGGCAATTAACACCCGCCCGACGCAGCTCCATTCCAGAGAGCGAAGCAGCAGGAAGCAGCTGCTCTTCCCAAATGCAAAGCATTGCCCCGAGCCCTGTTTGCTCCCAGCTTGAGTGATCCCTGTGGAGCCCAAGGAGTCACAGCAGAGCCAAGACTCAGCCTTGTTTTTAACTCAGTTTTTGATTTAATCCAAGCTGCAGAGATACATCTCGCTATGACCAATATCCTTAGCACTATCCATATATCTACAGCATAACCGATAGGTCAGGGAATAGATGTGTGCTCCAAAAAATGGAATTTCTCCACTTTACTTTAGGGTTGGTTTGATCAGGGTGGCTCTGCAAAAGCTGTTGTGGATGTGGGGGCATGAGGAGTGGAGGCAGGGTGAGTGGATTGCAGCAGAGGAACACGGGGAGCTGGGGCTGGTCTGCTTGTGCCACTGAAACTGCCACCAAACATCAGCTTCATGTGCACCTCCTGACAGTGAGCAGGTAACACTGAGGCCAAAGCAGTGAACCCTTCCCATTCCTACCAGTTTGGACAAAATCTGCCTGTAGGCACTGGAATGTCTCTTGCTCATAGAATCACGGAATGGTTTGGGTTGGAAGGTGCCTTTAGAAGTCACCTGGTTCCAAACCCCCTGCCATGAACAGGGACGTCTCCAACTAAATCAGGTTGTTCAGAGCCCCAACAAACCTGACTGAATGTTTCCAGGGATGGGGCATGTACCACCTCTCTGGGAAACCTCATGGTTCATCACTTTCACTATAAAAAATATTTTCCTTCTATGGAGTCTACCATCCCCAAGGCAATCTTTGTGGTCCACAACACAAAACACAGGTGGTCATGGTGGTCCTGCACTGCTGCTGGTGCTGGTTGCACTGCACCCTCAGCATCCCACACTGGTGGGACTGTTGGCATGACTGGGATGGGCAGGGTTTGCTCCAAGGGAATCCCCACTCCTAGGAGATGCCTGCAGTGCTCATGAGAGTCCAAGTATCTCACCAAGTGAGTCGACTGCTCCTAGAAGCAAATACTGTGTGCAGTTTTGGGCACCACTATATGAGAAAGAAGTTAAGCTATTAGAGAGTGTGCAAAAGAGGGCCACAAGGATGGTAAAGGGTCTGGAGGGGGAAGCTGTATGTGTAGGGGCTGAGGTCACTTGGTTTGTTCAGCCTGGAGAAAGTTGAGACTGAGGGGAGACCTCACTGTGCTCTTCAACATCCTCCTGAGGGGAAGGGAGGGCCAGGCACTGAACTCTGCAGTGATCAGTGGCAGCACCCAAGGGAATGGCCTGAAGTTGTGTAAGGGAACGTTAGGTTGGATATCAGAAAAAGGTCTTTTACTTAGAGGATGGTTGGGCACTGGACCAGGCTCTGCAGGGAGGTGGTCACAGCACCAAGCCTGAAAGAGTTCAAGATGTGTTTGGACAATGCTCTCAGGCACAGGGTGTGACTCTTGGGGTGTCTTGTGCAGGGCCAGGAGCTGGACTTGATAACCCTTGTGGGTTCCTTCCAACTCAGCATATTCTGTGATAATATTTTAGAGGTGATTTTGAACAGGGGACAATATTCCGGTGAGTTATATACTGAGGAGGCACAGTTCAGGGTAGAAAATTGCTTATAAGTTCAGCCATTTAAGATATCAGCATTAGTTTTGCTTCTAAAACTTCCTGAGTGTGAGCACGAATCACCTTACCCACCCACACTCACTAAATATTTAGTCATTTTTAACAAGTTAAACAAAGCCCTTTGATTGGATTTATGCTAATAGCTCCTCCGTAGGCATTTCTGATTCATTTACATTTCATTTTAAAATTGCCTGTGTACACTGCTGATTCTCACCAACACCATTAGCAGATAAAGGGAACAAGTAACGGGTCACAGACGCCACAAGATGGCAATAGTTGAAGAGCAATTTGTTTCTGGAGGAAGAGATCTGGGGTTCGGCAGCGAACCCTCTCTGGGAGGCCAGCACTGCCGTGCATTAACCTTGGCACTCGCAGAGGGGTCTGTGGCCCACCGAAGCAAAGTGGTTTGAGTGTAGGGTGGGTGGGTTCACCTGCCCCCCCTCGGAGGAGGATGCAGAACATGGGAGAGCTGCTCAAGGTCAGCCCAGCAGTGTTCTGCTTCATGGTTTCAAGGACCAAATCTTGCAGTGTGAAGCAGAAAGGGTTTGCACGCCCAGACAAGGAGCTTCTGAGCCCTGGTGCAGTGTGCCAAGGCTGGGTTTTGCTGGGTCAGAGCCTCTCGGGGTGTTGCTGTGCCAGCACCTTGTATGCATCTGCAGCACCTGATCTGCCACGTCAGAAGAAGCGGTCTCAGCCCCACAGCACCCCTAGATCCAGCACAAGGTGTTTGAATGGACGGGAGTGTCTCTGACTGCGTGGTCAGGCTCAGTGGTGCCGCTGATGTGCTGGAGGGAAGGGATGCCATCCAGAGGGACTTGCACAGGCTCGAGGAGTGGGTCGGTGTTAACCTCATGAGGTTCAACAAGGCCAAGTGCAAAGTCTGGCATGTGGGTCAGGGCAATCCCCAGAGACACCATCCCAGTGGGATGGGTGCTGGGGGCCTGCATGAGGCAGGAATCTCCTCTGCTCCAGGGCCTCCCCAAAGGGACTTTAAGTGCATCATGCTCAGTGAAAGACAGCAAAGGAGCAATGTGAGAGCTCGTTTGTAGTGAATGTTAAATGTAAAATCTATGTTAATGCACTGAGGTTTGGCACTCTGTGCTGCCCAGAGGATGAAGCTGGGAACATGGTGCCCTGATGAGCAGAGGATCTAGGAGGTGGAGGTCTTGGAGCAGCCCTCCATCTCTGTGGGATACAGCACATCCACTGCCATTCCTTGGAGGCTGGCAACAGCACCTGGATGTGCAGGGTAGCCATGGGATGCTCAGGAGCCTCTGTCTGTGTTTTAGCCCCAGGGGAAGGAGTGAAGGCAGCAGGACCCCCTTGCAGGATGGGACTACATGGTGTCAGATCACATGTGGTACCCTGGACCAGAGGGACAGAAAGGACAAATTCATGGTGTGTCATTGTCTGTCACTGATGCTGTTACATTGTCCAGCCAGACTGTGGTGGCTGGGCAAGTTTTATGCAGGCAAAGGTTACTTCTAACCCTGAGGCAAACCCCATACCCTGCAGGATGTCCAGCCCAGCCTTGGCTCTCCCCACAGCATCAGAGCAGTGGATGCAGGAAGTGGATTCCTCACTGGTGCTGCCAGCATCAGGCCAGGGAGGTGGAGGTCTGTCAGTTTTGAGGATGGTGCCATCACCAGGAAAAAGTCAAGAAAACAAAGGCTGGATGATATCACCATTCTCACCAGCCAAAAAGTGCGGCAGCAGGGAGAGCTGGGCACTGAGGGCCTGTGCAGGAACCCGGGAAAAGGGAAATCAGGAGGGAGCAGAGGTCCAGCTAAGAGCAGAGCAGTTTACACACATCCCCTGTGCTGTGATGAATGGAGACATGAGATAAAGTCAGTGAATCCTGAAATCTCTTGGGATTAAATGATTACATTAATCTTTGCTTTCTCTAAGCCGTGGTAATGGCAGTAGCCACATGCTGGTTCCAGTCCAGATCCATCCCTGCTAACTTCCCGGTGACTTGTTGGGGAGCTGGCACGGGCTCACACTGTCCTGACACACAAATGCCCCCCTCATCCTTCTCTAGATGACACCCCTTTCACCTGATGTCTCCAGGGCAGTGCTGGGCATGGGGCAAAGGTAGAGCAGGGATCCTGTGGTATGGGAGCATTGCTGCAAGTGAGGCTTCTTAGTCTCCTGGATCGATTTCCTTTGCTGGAGTGCACACGCAGTCCATATGATTTGCTGAACCATCATGGGGCAGGAAAGGTCCTCCAGGTGACCTGAGGGTCAGTGGATGGCAGAACTACGTGGGCTGGCCTTTTCCATCCATCCCCATCTGTGCAGGGCATCACCTGAAAATGACATTTCTCCTGGGTGTGCTGGTGATGGATGTGGCCAGGGGACATCTCTGCCCATGGTGATGGTTGCCACCCTAAGCTGGCCCTGTGGCCAGGCTCCAGCAGGAGCCAAAGGCCACCATGGTACTCTCACCTGTGATGGCTCTTGCTGGGCAGAGGTGGATGAAGCTCTTCATCCCATGCTTGTTGGTAGCTTCAGGGGCAACTGTGGCTTTGTAAGCACTTTAACATGAAGTTATGTTGGATTCCTCTACACCTCTGAGGATCTAGGTGGAGGAAGGAGGCAGTGCTGAAACACAAGGCGTGTGTTCCTCCCATTTCCAAATTCCCCTAAAATTAACTGTTTTTTGCCCTTGTTATCACCTGGGTGTAACAGCATATGCATGGAGGGTAGAGAAAAAGCTGATGGAATTATTTCAGTTTTTTTAAAACTGATGTTTACACACTGGAGCTAAATTATTTATACATGTAATGTTACAGGTTTCACATCGGTGGCTTTTATTAGCAGTCAGAGGATGAGAAATCATACCTGACCTACTTGTACAACCCCCTCTTGTGCCTCTCTGTGATGACAGCGTGGCAGGAAGGAGTGAAGGTGCTCACCCCATCCCAGCCATGGGGATGTTCAAGCAGTGGGAGAGCCAGTGGAAGGAGAAGAGATATCTCAGCACCTCCTACAAGTCATTGTGCTGCTTTGGATTTGGGGAAGAATATGCACAATGGGGTTATTTTTGCAAAGTCTTGCACAATGCTGGTGATGTCTGTTTCTCTAGGCTGACGTGGCTCCATGGGTTTTTTCCTAGCACCATGCACCCTCCTTTCCCCAGAGAAGGAGAAATTCACTTCCCAGTGATGCCCCAGCAGAGGGTAGGCTTTTTGGGGAGAAGGTTTCTCTAGAGGAGGGGTGACTGCATCAGGACCACCCATCCCCAAACCACTCTGATGTGACAGTGTGTTTCCCCTGAAAGACTCAGCCAGCCGTTTCTAAACCAACATGTCACAGGCACTTGAGATGACTTTCTTCTTGTCTCACAATTAATGCATTTTTTATAAAGCCCAGGCTCCAGTTTCCTTTCATGTTACCAGGAGGATATCCTTTTTCCTTTTCAGCTTCAGAAGGATTTTTTTCACCCAAAGTATTAATCTCCAGTCTCCTGTACACAGGACAGAGGGATGCACTGGTGGACTGGGCCAGCAAGGAGGCAGGAGTGTGGCTGGAGCTCAGGTGTGGGTGCTGGCAGTGTCACTTGCTCCATCCCAAAGCTGTTTCAACAGGTGAACCTGCAGCCTGGCAGCAGCACGTGCTGGTGGCTCTGCAGCACAGTTGAGATTTAGCGCTGGCAGATCGCAGCATGCAGGGACATTTCTTGCTCATAATTGTACCTTAAACACAATTTAAGGTGCTCCACTTGAATGTTAAAAGCCACAGTGTATCAACCTGGTCCCTGTTTTTAAAAATGCAAGCGAGACAAAGCCAAGCTTTAACATCCTGGCCTGTATCAGCAACACTGTGACCAGTAGGACCAAGACAGTGATTGTCCCCCTGAACTTGGCACACACCTTGAATCGTGGGAGCACTTTTGACTTCCCCACTACAATAAAGACATTGAGGTGATGGAGTGTGTCCAGAGAAGGGCAACAGAGTCGGGGGTGGTTTTGGAGCACAAGTCTGAGGAGCAGCTGAGGGAGCTCTGGGGGGGCTCAACCCAGAGTAAAGGGGACCTTAGAGTGGCATTTCAGTACTGAAAGGGGGCTTGTTAGAAAGATAGAGAGGGACTTTTTACTAAAGCCTGTAGGGACAGGATGAGAGGCAACAGTTTTGAACTAAGAGAACGTTAGATTTACATTAGATATTAAGAAAAACAATTTTACATTGAGGTTGGTTTACAATGAGGCTCTCTAACAGGTTGCCCAAAGAAGCTGTGGATGCTCCATCCCTGAAACTGTGCAAGACCAGTTTGGACGGGGCTTTGGCCAACCTCATCTTGTGCAAGATGCTCCTGCCCATGGCAGGGGTTGGAGCTTTAAAGGTCCCTTCTAACCTAAACCATTCTGTGACCGAGATGCTCTTCCAGCACCCCCAGAGGGGATGGCGTTCACTGGCTCCTGTCACATCACCGATGCAGGATGTGCACCAGGCTCCAGCCCATCTGGGCTGCCACTGAAATGTGAAGGAAGCTCTCACTGGGAATTTTTACCAGCAGTGTCTCCTTAGTGCTCCTTGTATAAAGGCCAAAAAGGTGTGGTGAGCTGCTGCTTCACTTTGCTTCACTGGCTGCTTGGAACTGATGGAAGATTACCAGGAACGTGTTTCACAGGAAGTATTTTTTAAGGCTAAACATTTGATGAGGGTGTGATCATGAATTACCGAGCCTGTATCTTTGCAGCTACTCCAACCTATGAGTATTGGTTTGTCCTTCCTGTGTGTTGTTTCCATAGAAGCAGAGCTTAACCTTTTAAGTGCAGATTATAAAGGCACCTAATTCAATTAAAATCAGACTTCAAGCATATCAGTACTTAATACTCAAGAGTTATTACGTGATTGGATATAGATGTTGTTCTGATTGGCAAGGCAGTGTGGTTTCTGGCTGAGCCAGCTGGAAAAATAGTATCATGGTGGTAGCTTTCAGGGTTTTCTTGTGTGTAGTCCACTGGTGGCATAGTAATTCCTCTAAAATACGGGAATCCAGCATAGAACACAGGAACACACATGCAATTAAAGTTATTTATTGTAGGTTTTCTTTTCTGAACTGACAAAGAGGATTTCCCAGAGATCGGTAACACGACACAATGTTATACACCATTTCACAACTAGTCCCTTGTCGCTTTATTAAGAACATAGTAATTTAAAAATATCTAAATATTTACATATTAATAAAACATATATACAGAAGATTGAGACATTTTTACCTAAATATGGAATGATTTTTTTTTCTTCTCTCTAATAAACCCTATAAAAAGATTTCTGAAGAAAGTCTGAACAGTAGTCACAGTAAGTAAACACAAATGCAATCTTCCAAATTTACAAAACGTTGATTTCATTGCTGAAGGGTTACAACACAATGGACTGGTGCCCCCTGCCCAATGCAGGCAACTCCAAGCCATGAAGGAAGGAAAGACTTAAAATTTAAGGTTTGCAGTGCACATTCAATCTATTCCACAGTTTCAGAGAGAACATGGTCATTCCTAGAAGTCCATGGAAAGTGGGCGGGGAACAGCTGGGAGCCTGTTTTCTCAGGTGCCAAGGGAACAAACTGTTCATGTTGGCTTCAGTGTTATTTGTGGGTATTCTGTGACACCCGAGAAACAGGTTTTAGGATTGTTAAAAAATGGTTGAATATTTTGAAAACCATCCCACTCTGTAATAGCACTTCTGTTGAGACACTCACAGGCCAAATAGTTTCCAAAAAAAAAAAAAAAAAAAGTACCTAAGATACACACAGGGAAAGGAAACATGATGGCAAAGGCTCTAGCAAGCTCTTCCTTGAATTGCAGGAAACGTGCTCAAACTGCCTGGTGATCAGTAGGTGTTGCAGGTAAGACCTTCCAGATTTCTTTGCAACATTTCTAAAGTGAATTTAGTGCTGATGAAAGGTGCAGAAATGAAGATTTGCAGGGAGGGCCGCATATGGTTTTACCTTCGTCCTGACCCAAAATGACCAACCCTTTCAGTGTCTAAGAGGGTAGTGCAATTTCTTGATCAATTCACTTGTCTTAACTGCTGAGATATCAATACAGTGCCAGTTGAAAGGTGACTTGTTTTTTTTTAAATAGGTGAGTATTGTTGCCAAGGACAGTGGCTGCAAAATCACAGTGAGCAGACCCTCTTCTCAGAAAACAGAAAATTAATTCATTTTGAGATTGATGTGGTAGAGCAAACTGGGGGCAACATTGAGAGGAAAATGACCACCTCCAGTAACCTGCACTACAAAGATGCTCAAGAGCCATCGCACTAGGACCACGTAGGGGAAATCGTTTGAGGAACAGCTTCTCCTTGCTGTAATTAGGAACCTGGGCACTGCTGGGAGAAATCCTGCTTTATTTCCTCCTAAACCCAGTAAGAACTTTTTAATCAGCTGTGTGTGACTGGTCATTGGTACTGCAGCAGCCAGGAAAGGAAAGTGGGTCTGCAGAAGCAAAGAGCTTCACCAAGTCAGAAGCTCATTAAGCCCCCAGGGTTCATGGTGGAGAGAGAGGCCACCCTGGTCCCTGGGGACAGGAAGAGTCACAATTTCTGCATGGTTTAAGATCAAACACTGCTGGCAAGCATACAAACATGTGGAAAAATACAATCATGGAGGAGAAATACAGGCAAGAGAATGACCTCAGAGTGGATACCCCGCTAATTCAGTAATACATTGGATGGGGAGGGAAATCATCTTTAATTAAGATGAAGAACAGTGAAGTGATCTGGTGGTTTCATTACTTGAGGTTACATGGAAAATGCATCAAAAAAACCATAGACTTGTAAGAAAAACTGTATGGATGCCCATGTCTTGTGGTACACTGAAGTTCTCGTGCTGAGCTTGCAGGAACATTACTCAAAGGAGAGGATGTTTCTATCTGCTAAGAACACTGATGCAGGATGTGAAATTCAAACTGAAAAATCTGGGTTTGCATCTATCAGATGGTCTGTTGTGGTGTCGAAAAGGTTACCTGAAGGGAGAAAGAGTTTGAAGGAATCAGTTAAAAAAATGTAAGATTTTAAGATATCAGTAATTTGCGACAAAAAATTTAGTATTTTAGAATGATGGAAATTATGTATTTGAGTTTTAACTTTAATTAGTGATGGGGCTGAACTGCGAGTGTGCACACAGGCAGTGCTGCTGAATTCCATTTAGAGTAGAGCTCAATTGACTAAAGAAAAGCAAATTAAATAGATTTTTTTGAATACAAAATCTGCCAGACAAGTTTTTCACACAACATACAGTGCAGCCCACTTCAGATGTAAAGCGCTCCATTAGTCTTCAGCACAAACTGCACTGCAATGCTCACCCCTTTGAAGTTTCGGTTCTGAAGAAGTGAAAAAAGCACCCCATGAATTTTAAACCTTGAGTATATACTTTGGGATCTTATTTGGTAAAAACCCCCACCAGTCCACAGCAGTCTAAGTGCACATAGGAGAAAAAAAAAAAAAAAAATTTATATATATATATACACATACACCTATGAAAGGTGCGCTGTATGATTATATCCCATCTTTTTTAAAGCACTTTAAGAATGTGCTTTTTCTAAACAGAACAATGAAAAGATGGGCAGAAGAATTACAACGAGAGCGCTAAGAACACAGGGCAAAGAGAAGACAGACATCAATCAGCCTGAGAGGCAAATACACCCCAATGAAAAGGGAAGATTCATACAATCACACATTGAAAAGATAAAGATTTATATTACAATAAAGGATTTATATTTAAGGTTTTGGAAAAGGTTTTTCTTTTTTTTTTCCCCCAAGTTTCATTTTCTTGATATTGTATTTCAAGAGAAAAGGAGACAACCTATATAGAATTGGATTGTTGCTGTTTTCTTATCATCCGTTTCTTTACCAAGAGATTGCTGTCATCTTTTCACAAAGCTGTATCACCCCCAGACCTGAGGATTGGGATGTTAGTGTTTCAGCTTCCGTTAGGGATATCAAAATTCTTTCTCATCTTGAAATTAACCCCAGTGTGGAGAAACGACACAAATTCTCAGCATGGCTGTGGTCCAAAGCAGGAGTAAGGAGTGCTTCCTCGTGGTCCTACATCTGCCTATACCTATACCTGCCTACATCTTTCCAATCAAATTTACAAGATGAGGGTTCAAGAAAAGGGTATTGCAGCTGGCTTACACTTGTTCTCACATGCAGAACTTATGGGTTATGCCTTCCTTTTGTTTTACTTTTAAAGCACAAAATCCCAACGTTCTGCATAAATTGTACACTGAAATAAGATGAGCGTTTTCACAATACCAACTTACACAGAAAGACTCTAAAAGCTGCCACATCCTCATCCTGATAAAGATCTATCTCACACCCTCCAGGTATCCTGTATCACCAAGAAACTAATCAGCCTTTCCACTGAGCCCACGATAATTACCCCTGGAGCTGTCTGATCTGTCTGAGCTCAGGTCTGGACACAGCCTGCAGCTTTAGGTAGGTGCAAAAGCTGGAACTCTCAAAGACCTGAGCTTTGGTAACATTTGTTGGGGACAATTCTTCTAGTATTTTCTTGAGATTTATCTGCCAATGAACCAAAGTTCTCATCAAGTTTAACTGCCACAGTTCTTCCAATTTACTTTAAACACCCTTCAATCAACAGCCTTTAAAGCCAAGGTCCTCTTAGTGTAGAGGGTGATTTTACCACAGGAGCATCATTTCTGCTCAGGAGTGCTAAAATATAATTGGGGAAAATGTCTTCCTTAGCTTTATGAGGATGTACCAGCTTCATTTTTTTTAACCAGACTTTTGAGTTCCAAAAGAGATTTCTGAAAACAAAGCACCCCCTGCTTTCCTCAAATCCCAGGACTTTGCTACTTTGTGGGTACAAAGGGAGCTGGTTCAGACCTGTCTGTGGGCACTGGCACCAATTCAGTGCACTTGGACCCTGGTCCTGCTGGCACCAAAGAAGAGACACCTTCAAATGCAACTGCAGCTGACCTGGCCTTCCCTCTGGAAGCAGCTCTCTTCCCACCAATGATAGAGAGTTGAGAGCAACCACACCTCTGAATGAGGTGTCCCAAATGAAGTGTCAGCCAGAGGCTATAATCCAAAATCGTACAGACTGAGACATTTCAGTATCACCAGTCCACATATGCCCAGATCTTGTTCATAATGTCATCAGTGTCAGAGGCAGGACTGACATAGCTGGAAAGGCAGATTAAAGGCATTCAAGTTTTTTGGCACCAATGCTTATCACTGATTCAAATAATTCTCCCTGGGCGTTTTTACTTCACAGTTTGTTCAGTTATTGAAGATCAAGAGAACAACAGATACACGGATAGCTCCCACACCCCATCTTTTCTCCCCATCCAGTCTTCTGCAAGATCCCTTCAAGCAACACAATTAACTCTGGTTTTATTATGCCAAAGCAGCAGGTTAACCACTGATCACAGAATTACAAGATCATTTAGGTTGGAAAAGATACTTAAGATCCTGCACTGCTAAATCCACCACTTCTCTGAACAGCCTGTCCCAGTGCTTGACAATACTTTTGGGGAAGAAATTTTTCCTAATACCTGAGGCCACGATTTATCTGATATTAGCTGTCATCTGCAACCAAGGCCCATCACATGAGGCACTGCACAAACACACAGTCAGAGAGACTTTTCCCCAAAGATTTTTCAAGCTAAACAGAGAAGACAGCTGAATAAATTGCATGCAGACTCTCTTTAAAGAAGCTGTCAAACACCCCTTTGTAAAACCAGCTATACTAAAACAGGAAAAGACCCCTGTAAAAATAATATTCCACCTCTTTTTCTACAATCCTTGATAGAAAGCATCTGTATTTTGGCTCTGTCTCATAATTACTGTCATTATATTGTCTGTGTATCACTTTAAATAATCTGCTTCCAACAACAGTATGATATTACACAGATATGTCCTATAAAGAGGCACTGGCACACATAATAATGGGTGTGAGTCAAATTCTTGGCTCACAGCCTGTGAGTATCACCTCCACCCCATGCAAACTGCAGTGTGGTTTATTTAGGCATCCTTCCACAGGTAGTGTGGAGCAGTACACATCACACACAAGCACTTGAGCTCAAAAGCTGCATGCATGGATGCTCAAAGGTGTACAAGCAAGCAGACTGCAAGGGTGATCTGCAGTGGAGTGGAAAGGGAATCACCTTCTCTACCACAACCATCTCAGCACATTCATTTCCATCCCTGATGTACAACCCAAGTGGCGACTACAGAAACCGCTCCAAGAAACCTACAGCAAACTGTTAATTCTGCTCCTTAATGCGATTACCGGAGCAATGAAAAGATAACACCACATTGCATTAATAACCTTTATTAGGGTCCTCTCGCAGCGGAATTGCTTCCCTCCCTGATAAAAGAAACCAACAGGATGTCGCTTGGAAGGGACCTTTCAATGCAGAGCTTCCTGCATCTTTCATCACAGCCGTACCCAGAAATATTATTCAGCGGCTGGCCAGGAAAGTAGGACGGCAGCTCCCAGGCAGCGCGTGCTCCCAGCCCCTCCTGGGTCTATGCCAGAACCAGACTATAGCTGCTTGTCCTCCCAACTGCTCCGCTGGTCCTATTCCTTAGTAACTGCACGTGCTCCGACAGCGCTCCACGGCTGGCAGCTGCTGCTCCAGCACACAGCAGTGGGGTGTGAAAGCTCCTTCTCCGGCCCTTATGCAAGGGAGATTAGGGAGTCCTGGCACAGAAGACAGATGCTGGGATGGTCACCAGTAGTCTCCCGTCCTCCCCACAGCTGTCAGGTACCGTGTGATGTGCTCAGAAACCCAGTACCAGCCCTGTCCTGCTCTTCCAGCAATGGATTCCATTGCTGATCTCCAACTACCCTTTGTTGTTAAGTGAAGTAACACAAAACCGCACTATAATCAATGACCTTATTTGTGTGTCCAAGATCCTCTCTCCTTTGGGGATAAGAAGCAGCATCTCAGTCACATTATAGACTATGAAATGCAGTGAAATGACCCTCTCCTCAGACTCTGACCCCACTGGATTTTCAGATTTTCAGAGGATGGCAGCTCAGCTCCTACCATCATGGCACCTACTGAAGGACCAACACTTAATGTGAGGGTGCTTCAAATTTCTCAGTCTGGTGAGACTGATGATTTCAATACCAAATTTAACAGTGTGGAAAAATGTTATTTCCCAGTCTACTCAGCTGCACAGCCAAGCTGCTGTACAGCAATTGTCAAGCTTTAAAGGCAGGCTGCACTTCAAGAATAAGTAAACTAACACTTAACTAGCATGTAAATATGTCTGGAATCCTTCTGTGAGTCCAAGATATTATGGCTAATACCTCCAACAACTCAACAGACGTGACACTACAAATTATTGTATTTGTTCCTACCAATAACTCTGCTAAGAGATAAAAAATACTCCCAAAAATATCAGGGGTGAGCACAAGTCCCTATCTGGCATAAGAAGCGTAACTTACGGGCCTTATTAGCTTAGCTGCTCCCATAGACCTTGAGGTTGTATGAATATGAAATTGAGGCGAAAATTGTAAGATTCTGATGCATTTGTTTTTTAACACAGACCATTCAAAACTTTAGATGGCAGAGTCCTGTGTGCAATTACCCAGCTGTACATGGCAAGTCAGAATTATTGAAAAGTGCTTCTGTGCCATAAATAAACAAAAATACGTATGGGAGACTGATAAAAATTTTAATGCATTTTACCTGTTTGTAGTAGAGAAATGTCCGGCTTCTCATCACAGTCAGTTGCCTCTGCTGATTACAAATATAAACAAGAAATCTCATTACTTTTACTGAATATGGGAATGCGATTAAAAAGCTACAGACTGTGAAGTGATTTTGCATTTTCTATCTACTTTCCTCAGCTGCAATTTGCAAGTACTCAGTTAAAAACTCACTGCTTGGAGGAAAAGTTCATATAATAAAAATGCAAACTTGGAAGAGGGAGTTGGGTATTAAGAAGCAATTGTGCCAGCAATGGGATGGAGTAACACTTGCTCTTTTTAAGGTTTCAGAATATCTGTATGATAAAAGGAGTGTGATCATTTGATAAAGTCACAAGAAAAGGCCCCAGTGGTCCATAGAGAAAGAGCCTTGCAGGCTAGAACTCCACCCTCTGACAGTCATCTGATGTCTGCAGGGAAAGGAACACTCCCTTTTCTGCACCCAAATTTCCCATGACCACAGGCAAACTCATTTTGGAGGGGACAGATTTACTAGGGCAAGGTGTCTTCAAAGATGCAGGAGGGTGCCTGGTATAATTAAAAAAGCATGTGACCACACTGGCAATTAATGTGTATATACACACACGTGCTTTCAACCCACATCTTATGCAAAAGCATTTGACTTAATCTGGCCCACGGTGAAGGGAGGCTAAAAGCCCAATTTGTTCATTTTGTGTTTGCCAGAGGCCAAGGGAATGCACAGACATAGCTGGTCTCACTCAGCAGATGTGCAGGGACTTGTTAGGCTGCAGTACCTGGGACGTGCATGTGAACCCTGAGTAAGTCAAAGGTGTGTAACAGGAAATACATGCCTAACCTACACAAGCCCTACTCAAAATCCTATTACCTTTGTATTTTGGCACTGCAGCATGAGATTTAAGGCCTTTGAAGCACAATGAGATTTTTGAGTACACTTCAGCAAATGAGGTGTGGTCACTCAGGACAAGCCCATTATCACTGAATCACAGAATAGTTTGGGTTGGAAGGGACCTTATATCAGCAGGGAGAGAGCTTCAACTAGACCAGGTTGCTCAGAGCTCTGACCTTGAATAATTCCAGGGATGGGGCATCCAGCACCTCTGAGCAGCCTGTGCCAATATTTCACCACCCTCATTGTAAAAAATTCTTCCTTATATCTAATCTAAATCAACTGTGTTGTAGTTTAAAATGATCACCCCTTGTCCTACGAACTACATTGTACAAGGTCAGTGTGGTGGATATATATCTGCTCACATCCACTCACTGCATAATATCCACACGGATCAAAACCAAGGCTGCAGATGCACTAAGTTCACCTCCCATTTGAAACTAGGCTAACTGTCCTGATCATCTTTATCATGGCTCTGCACATGAGGATGTTGAGTTGCCCTCATGATGACAATGTCTAATCCAGCTCCTAATCCATTCCTGGACCAAGAGACTGCTATCTCTCTCACATGCCTGGATGCCAGGTTAGTTTTTAGCTATATGCTCTCAGTTCTACAAAATTAACTGAACCAAAGAAAACATAAACAAACTAAAACCCTAGTATCAGGCAGCTTTCCTCCCACAGAAGGTTTAAATGCAGAGCACTGATAAATTCATGGCACAGCATTGCAAGTGACTCAGTGCCTGGAATTGATACCTTTTCCTGCTTTCTGTGAGAAGGTGGCATCCTGAGCAGAAACAAATTCAGTGCCTGGTGCAGCTCACTGTGAAAAGCTTGAATTTTGGAAGGGACACCTAGGGTGGTTTGAATCTGGACCAGACTGTCAGTGCTGGAAGGCCTGGGTGTGCAAGGGTAGAGACAGCATGGTGCAATGAGAAGCCGAGACTCAGCCAAAGGGATATACACAGCTGAAAAAATCCTAAGTGTCACTCTGAGGCCAATTTCTAGCAGTGCTGTGAAGAGCTACCTGCACCAGGTGATTCTGTGGCACAACTCAGCATTCAAGGGACAAAGCTGCATCTGACCCTTTGGGTAGAAGGGACCCAAGCTATGAAAATGGGGGAAGCTAAGGCTGAGTGCTGGCAATGGACTGGAGAGCCTTCCCTCTATGAATATCAGGGGTGGTGTCAATGGGCTGCCCACTGGAGTGACAGCTTTTCTAACAATCTCTGCAGCAATTCCTGAAGTAACTCCAGAGTGTGGTCATCTTTCTGTCTAACTGCTCTTGTTACACCAGAGGAAGGCAATAATACAGAAAGAAACAAATGGAAATGAGGAACTTCCAGAAGATAAGGACTTGAGTCTTCACCTCAGCAGAACCAGAAGTTGCCTGGCCATTTTAATCTGGCAGAAGACGGACAGATGAAGTTCAGCTCTCCAACAATTGTTCCAGCCTCATTCCTCATGCCAGCACAAAGGTTTATACAGTCACAAAAGATCAGATCCAGTTAAAAACTGACAACATGGCCACAGGAATGCCTGTGCTGGCACCAGAAAGGGAGTGGGAGTGCAGCAGATGCCCAGAGAGCTACTCACTCTTCTCAGCAGCTGCCAGGATTTGTTTTATGAAACTGGATGTGTTTCATAGCAGCTCCAGGTGAAGTACAGAGAAATGGCAAACATCTCGACCTCCTAACATGGATATAAACCACCAGTCTCTTACATGTCATTCCAAGAAGGAAGGAAGGTTTGCTTTTGACAACCACACCCACAGCTTTATTTGACTGCCAGCCAAACCTTACTGTCTTGAGCCAGCCTGCAAGACAAGGCAAGCAGGAAGAGAGCCCACTGTGGGAACTCAGAGCCTCTTCTCTGTCCTTTGCTTAGAGTGCAGCAGTTCTTGCAAAATAATCCTGGTAGTCATTTCCTCAGATTCCCCCCAAAATTGTGTAGCTTCTGAGGTACATGTCTGTCTGTTAAGTGTACACTTGCTGCTTTCCTCCTTGGACAGAAATACACGTGTGCTCAGGGCTGGGAAGTTGAATACATCAGTTACTATTTAATTACTGCTGTTTTTTATCTAAAACACTGGCCACAGACACACTGTACCACATTCTGGACTTCATCCTACATCCTTCCTGACCTTGTATGTATTGCTAAGCAAAAATCAAACCAATCTCTTGCAGTATGTAGATATTGTGTCAAAAGCACAAACCAGGGAATCAAAAAGCTGAAGAAAGACAGAAAGAAGAAAAAAACCTCATGCAAAACAATGGAAGCAGTAATTTGAACAAGGACATGGGAGAAAAGAAAAACTGATTTTTTCCTTCTTCCCCACTATTTTACACTGCAACAAAGTAATGTTAATTTTAAACAACAATTCAAGGATGAAGCATCATAGCACACAATTTATTTAAATTAATCTTGCCTGAAGATTTTCAGCATGTTTTCCAAAACTGCTGTATTTTCCTTTAAGGAGTTAGGCAATCCAAAGGTTCCTGCATTCTGGGTTACATACAAAATAATCACTTGGCATGAACAGCTCCTAGCCCATGTACTGAGGCAGTGTTAGAACAGAATCATAGGATATCCTGAGTTGGAAGGGACCCATAAGGATCATCCAAGTCCAACGCCTGGCCCTGCACAGGACAGCCCCAGGAATCTCACCATGTTGGAATTTATGTATTATTGTTACTCTATATTACCTCCACAGCATCAGCTTTCCCATGGACAGCTGCTATGGAATAATGGCTCATGGGCTCTTCAAAACATAAAAAGGGAGGAAGAACTTACTGTGGGAGATGTGTGAACCCTGACCTGCTGCTTATTAATGGATGGAGAGTTTAGTAATCAAAAGGCTTGAATGCAGTGCCTGCACAGAGGTGACAGGAACAGCCAGTCAGCTCCCTCTGATTTTACCCGTTTTAAGATCTCTGTGATAATGGCTGACTGTCTCCCTCTGTGCTGCCACTGGCAAGGCCACCAGACACCTGCTCGTGTTCTCTTTCGCAGGGTGAAGAGACCACGCTGGGGCAAGCCCAGCACCGTAAATTACGAGGCAATTTGCATTGTAATTCATGCTGCTTTAAGAGGGGAAACCCATGCACATGCATTTCCTTTGACTTCTTCCCTTCCAGGGCAACTTTGCATCCCATCCTGTCCACCAAATCGGTTCATCTTCTCTTCTGGAAGAAGACAGATCTGGCTTCATGAAGCTGTGCTCCACTATGCTGTGCTGTTGGCATGATATGGGCAGCAGTCAAGGCTGAAGAATATTATCATACTCTTTAATTTTAATTATAACATCTGTTTGTAACATTAACCTCGCAGTCTCTTCTCCCCTTTGTGACAGCTAACTTGTGAAATTTTGAAAAGACTGAACAAGGCAAATAAAAATTTAATGGCAGCGGCAGCTTTATTCTCAGATCTAACAAATAAAAAAACCCTACCCAAGTCTCAGATCTCAGGCAATAATCTAAAAGAACTAAGAAAAAGATGAAGAAAAAGAAATAAATTAAAAAATAGAATATTTCCTGCTATGAAAAATATTGTCATTGATTCAGAACGTAAATGAATTTTTATTTGGCTTAGGATAACAATCTTTCAAAATCTACACGGGGGAACGATTTTCTAGAAAGCAGAATTTTAAAGTGTCTTTTTTGATTAGCTTTTGAAATAAGGAGCTTTTTCAGTCCCTAATTCTAGGACATGAGCCAAACTTGGTAAACAAGGTTGAAGCTGGGCAGCATCTATGATCTAGTGATCATAATTTCATTTAATTTGGAAACACTCATGGGAGTACACCCTATAGAAGGGGCTACAAAAAGCAGATCCAACCCAGTCGTTTGATAGAATTCTCTGAAATTATTACTGTAATTGAAAGATAGAGCAGGATTTATGTTTTCAGACTGAAATAATGTTTCACAGGATAAAGTGGAGAGGGCTGCTCATGAATGCAGTGTCTTACTGTCTGCTTTGAAATTACAAACTCATCAGAGGATGTACTGAATGGCTCAGGGGAAGGCAAGCAGCATGAAAAGCCTGTCCCTTCTCTCTTAAATACTTCTGCTGTTAAAATTTAGCCCAACACAGTGCTGACTAAAAAGTTGTCATGTGACCTCTGAAATAAATGGATTTCTTAAGTTTTCTCCATATAAAGCCTGTGCATTATGATAAACCAGGAACTGTAGATAAATAATGAGATCAAGCACCAGGGAGACATATTGGTTCAGAAAGTCCTGGGTGAAGTTAGATTAATGCTGGCTCAGATTTGTTCTTTGGGCCCCTTAGTCTGTCCCCAGAAGATCAGCTGGAATGTTCCACTGAGCAAGTGGAGACAAAACTCCAAAAAGAGAATGACCTGGGAGTATGGACAATGGACACTTGTTCCACTTCTGCTCCACTGGCCACAGGCAGACTGGAAGAGCTCAAGAGCTCAGCCAGAACAGGAATGAATCCCACATCCCAGTGGCTGCAAGTTTTAAAATACTTAAAAGCCAAGGTTTACAACATTAAGTCCTGGAAGAGCTTCTCCCTCCTTGTTTGCCCTCCCCTCCTGTTTTGGTCTCTGTAAATTACACATAATTTTGGTATGGTTGCACAATGAACAGAGAATTCGTGCACAATTCCACATCAACAGTTCTATATCAGGATAAAACTGCTGAGGGCTGAGAGACTATTCTACCAACACCACAACATCCTTCCCTCAGTCTTACAGACCTCCCCAGGCATCTGCTAACAGCCACTGCTGGACACAAAATACGGGAGTAGAACAGAGACAAATCTGCTGCGCGGTCATCTCTAGATGCCTCACATCAGGAGCTCACAATTGTAGCATAAAAGTACCAACAAACCTTATTTAAACAACACGAGGATGTTACTGCAACCAGCTGTCTGTTCCTGCCTCTGCTCCCATCTACTGTTTTGCTGTCACAAAGGCCTGGGAAACTTCTTTGCTTCAGTGGAAGGTCAGGCTGGGTTAGCTATAGCCACCAGAGGAGACGGCAGTGGCTGGAAAGGTGCAAGTGGCCACAGTGGTGTGTGTGTTCAGTCACTCCTGACACACTGAAAACAGCATGTCTGCCTGTGGCCACTTTAGAGAGAAACTGGGGCACTTCAGGGATTGGCCAGTAACCAGCACAAAAAAAGAGCTTTTCTACCAGTCTAGGTACTGTGCAGGTTTTTTTTTTTTCAACAAATAAACTTGAGGGGCTGCTAGGTACACTGCTGCTCACTATGCATCCACATACAGGTGAACAAGTTACCTTCCCTCTGCAGCACAGACAGGGGAGCCTATCTGATTCTGGCACACTACCCAGCTTCACTTATTTTCCTTCATGGTCTTACTAGCTTAGACACAATATCCTCTGCTTAGATTCTCCCATCCTGAGCAAGGACCACAGATAGAGGTGGCCCCATTTGAAAAGCAAAAGCTGAATGTCATTGTCATTTTAATTAATATCCTGCAGAGGCAAGAAGAAAAGCAAATAAAAAAGGATGAAAGAAAATAAAAATCAAAACAAAATTAGGTCAATCCTCCTTCCTGAGGGATTTTTTGCAGACAACCCAAGGACCCTCTGCTCCCCATATCCTGCACTGCCCCCTTCACCTTATTGTAGCCTGACATCCCACTTCCACCCTCCTGTCCTGGGGAGGCTGAAAGGCAGCCTTGGAAGGGGCAGAAAGCAATCCTGTTGTACAACACCAGTAATCTGACACTGCCTTTAACAAGATTATCTTGTATCCCTCTGTCCTCCCTCCCCCCAACACACAAGAAACCCTTTTTCAGGCCAGTGCTGGTTTGTTTCTCTACCCTGGGAAGCTTATGCTACTGAATAATCTGTACTTTTGTCCTCCCCCTGCGTTATTTCTGTCTCTGGGTGTTTCTCATTTTCCTCCGTCTTATGCTTTTCCCTTCTGGCATTAATAACGTTGTGGAGAATGATTTCAGATGCCAGCCTAAGTGTGTGTTCCAGAGATGTGGCTTTGGATGGAAAAGGTTGGCTCTATGAGACAGGGAGATGGAGAGGACATTTCCTGCGGTCTTGCTCACCACCAGGGACCACGGGGTGAGCATCCCCTGCGGAGCCATCAGGTTTCCCATCCCATGGATGCTAACAGGCACTTAATCGTCGTGATGGGCAGAAGGGAAGAGGGGAAAAGGCAGGCAGCTAAACACAGTAAGACTGTGTTTAATGAGGTGGCACAAGTGAAGTGCCCCAGACAACAACGTCAGATATGCCCAGGAAGAGACAGGCAAGAAATGCAGCCCTGAGAGAGCCTTAAGAAAACTGCAGGATGAGAAAGAGAAGTGAAGTCTCGTATGGAGAAAGCCCCTTGTAGAACTGGAGGGATGAAGATGGGAAGGAGACTAGTTATGGTTTATAAGGTAGTTGCATGTCTCTTAATCAGCAGCATTGCTTTCCCAAGAATCCTACTGGAGATTTCCAGGCTGCACATTCATGGCTGGAGCTGAGGGCTCAGGAGCTGCACGCCGTCAGGGGGAGAGCTCAGCACTGAGCTTGCTGCAGGCTGGTCCCAAGCATCCAGGTTATCCCAGCCCAAGCTGAGCAGCTTTGCTGCAAAACCCTGCCTAGATTACCTGTCACTGCTGGCAAGCTGCCTCCCACGTATTGCAGAGCCTTGCTGGCACAACCAGGGTGAGTGGCTGGGTTTTCTTTTGGGGTTCTTTTGCTGATTCTTTCACAAGGAATGTGAGAAGACTCATCTATTCTTCCAGACACATACAGTTTAGAGGGAAAGGTCAGCTGGGATATGTCTTAACTGTACAGTGAGTGGCTTGTCAGACTAAATAACAGAATTAAAAAACTTCTACCTGCAACCCTGGAAGGATCGTCTAATTTCTGGGAAGAAGAGTTTGGATGCTAAAGGAGAGGAGATAACATTTGAGAAAGACTCAAACATAACTTGTCTGTAGAGGCAGCTCCTAAACTTGCCACCATTCCAAACCCACAGAAACCTGCTGAAGTGTTGGAGTTCTAATTTTCACAGAATGAACAAGTATAACTCTACAGTTAACAGGAAAAATACTTCTGTGGATACAAAGGCTCTAAGCTTTTAATCTTACACTCACATGTTGTTCCTCATATTTTTATACATACCTGAGCCTCTTTTTAATCGTCTTCTTGCAAGTTTAATTTGATCCTGAAGAATCTGGACCCAGTCCCTAGGACCAGGAAGTTTATCCACATGGTTAGCAGTGCAGTATTTTTCTGTAAAGACTGAAATAAAAAGATACCACCTTTTTGAAACGTGCCACCAAAAATGGAGAAAATGAGATGGGAGAGGATTTTAATCAAAATATATGAAATTATTCAATTATCAAAAAGAATTTTAGTTGCTAAATGTAGGATTGTGAGAATAAAGTCCAACTCAGCATTTCACAAGTTCATAATTCAGAAGTGACTTGGCTGCATAAATATCACAGGAATGACATCATTATGTATATATTTATATACTGTGTATAAAAGCCTGTCCCAGTGAAATGTTCTACACCTGATGTCTGCATGAATTTCACACAAAATGATCACAGAAAAATAACAGTGTACTTAGAACAGAGTCTCAGATATGGCAGGCACTTGTAAATGCTGCCTTCCATATGGTACAGGTAGAGAGCTGAAGATCTGGTCATTTGGTGGCCTCTTGGTCAGATTCCTAAGGCTGCAGGCAAAGTGATGAAAGAGTAAAGTCCTACCACTGTGGAAATCTCCAGAGTTTTTATACTGCCAAACCAGATGGAATAGAATTTGTATAAACCTACTAATAAAGGGGAAAATAAAAGAAAAAAAAAAAAAAGTGCAGCACTATTACAGAGAAGAAAAGAAATATCCTACAGGTCCAATTTTGTATTTTGTAAAAAAGGTACAGAGAGGGTCAACATTATCTTTAAATCCATATTTACAACAAACCTAACAGTGTTATACCAAAAATACGGAATTATAAATGGAGTGAAACTGATGCAATTGATTTTCATCATGCAGCTGAGAGGTGTGCAAAAAATAAACAAGTGCAGAAATAGAAAAAATATTCTTGCTGATAGTATTGCTATTGTAAACTTGGTCAGAGGTCTCAGAGCCCAATGTCCAATTATGACTGGCAAACAAAGAGAGAAAGCTGGTCCCAGCTCAAGGGATTTGTAATCCTTGAGAATAAATATCACACAAATGGGATCAGGAAATGTATAACAAAACAATGACAATTTCAGTATTTTTATACACACACTTTTGAAGCAGCACTACCTGCTAAGTACAAGGGAACCAAAGGCAATGTCCCCCCCTTTCTCTTTCCATGTTAAAAATTCACAAAACCATGGCAAGGCAGACATCAGCAACACTTTCCTGTGCAGTCTGATCTACAAGGACATCAGACAAACTCTGAGGGCTGCCCACAGAAGTCAATACATCCCTACACATTCACAGTGTGACTTGCAACAATCATCAACTTTGTGAAGGTAGAAATAATCTTTCCCTTCTGAATCCATATGGTAGCTGACACAACAGGAACCTGATCAATGACTTGCGACTCCTGTTTACTTAAAACAGGCAACTGCTCAATGTGTGGTCAGAGAAATAACAGTGTGAGCAAAAAGGAACAGGAATGCAACAGCAAGGAAGCAGGAGAATTGGGACCTGCCCATTCTAGTCCACCCAAGCTGTAAGGTATTGACAAACCCTCTGTCATAGAAACATAGACTAGTTCGAACTTAAAGGGGACTTCAGAGATCATCTAGTCCAACCCCACTGCCATGAGTAGGGACATCTTGCACTTCATCAGATTGCTCAACACCCTGTCCAAGCTGATCTTAAACACTTTCAGGGATGGAGCACCCACAGCTTCTCTAGGCAAACTGTTCCAATGTCTCACCACCATCACCATAAAAAAAAAAAGGCTTTCTAATGTCCAACTAAATGTACCCTCTTTCAATTTAAAGCTACTGCTCCCTTGTCCTGTCACTACAGGTTTTGGTAAAATATTCATTCTCATCTTTCTTACAAGCCCCTTTTATATATTAAAAGACCACAATAAGGTCTCCTTAGAGCTTTCTCTTCTTCAGGCTGAACCACATCAATCTCTCAGCCTGTCCTCATAGCAGAGGTGTTCCAGCCCTCTGACCATCCTGGTGGTCTCTGGAATTGCTACAGTAGGTCCATGTCTTTCTTCTGCTGGAGACCCCAGAGCTGGATGCAGAGCTGTAGGTGGGGTCTCATCACAGTGGAGGAGAGGCACAGAATCATGCCCAAAGTTCTTGTGATAGCACCTGGGACACAGCTGACCTTCTGAGCTATGACATTGTTGGCTCATATCTAAGGTTTTGTCTATCAGTACCCCAAGTCCTTCTCTGCAGGGTTGCTCTCAATCCCTTCATCCACCAGTCTATACTGATACCGGAGTTGCCCCGACCCAGATCCAGGACCTTGCTCTTGGTCTTGTCAAACATCAGGAGGTTCACATGGACTCACACCTTCAGCCTGCAAGGTCCTGGATGGCATCCCTTCCCTCTTGTCAACCAACCACCCCACTCAGCCTGGTGTCATCTGCAAACCTGCAGAGGGTGCCCTAAAAACCAGTGCCTGTGTCATTGCTGAAAATATTAAATTGTACTGGTCCCACTATGGATCCCTGAGGGACACATCACACTTATATCTGAACACAACTCATTGATTTCTGCAGGGAAGGATTTCACTGGCCGAATTTCTAGTCAACAACACAAAGGAAAAATAACTGCTTCTGACTAGTTTTATTTTTTTCACCTTTTTTTTTCTTCACAATTCTGAGTGAAAGACTCACAAGAGAAGATGATTGCCCAGGAGAAACACTGCAACTGATAAAACAAGTGCCACTGAATACCCGAAGTCAAATGAGTGAATCCCTGGACAATCATTCTGTTGCAGAAGCATTACATTACTTGTAAGGACAGTAATGAAAATGTTTTCAGACAGGAAGAATGATTTTCAAGCAAACAGTCCCTCCTTTAAATTCTCTGCCCATCTTTGTCATGAATGTAGCCTTTTGTACCTCTGTCATGGAAAAGGACTAAAAATGTCACTAAAGGATATCTGGGCACGTGGTAATGTCCTAATGATAATAATGCAAACAACATGATGTTGTTCTTGTAGAGATTTCATACTGGCTCAGTTATTTCTTGGAATAAATGAAACCTCAGTGTCTGGTAAGCCCAGCTCATTGGAGGGAAGAAGGGTGCTATTGGAGCCAGACTGAGTGAAGATCCACAGGACGTCAGACCTTGGCATCTTATTCCATCACAGCTTTTAGGGACAGGCTTCCCTCTCAGGGATCAGGCACTAGCATTTGGGCAATACTCTAAATGCCAATAAAGGTCACTGTTATGGCAGTGGTACCTAGTAGTACCATCAGAGATTAAAGGTTTCTGTTGGAACTACAAGTCCCTCCTTTCTTCTTTTAAACTCAAGGGAAGAGGTTAAGCCGAGCCTCAGAATCTGCTCCACTAATACAATCTTAGCTACTGAGAAATATTGCTTTCTGCAGTGGGTACCAGCTGCTATTTTAATAGTGCTGTTGCATTTACTGTAAAACATTTATTTTATCAAGTGCTGTTCAAATTAGAGTGGGTTTTTTGTAAATAATTTTGAACTCCTCTCTCTTTCATTTTCTTATTTATTAAAGCTTTTAAGGAACAATGAGATACAGATAGAGAGAATTCAGACTCAGATTTTTGCAGATTACTGAGCTCAAGAAAAGAAAGTACAGAACTGTTTGTAATTTAAACGTAAATACAAGTGTAACTGTGTCAGCTGCTATGACATAAGCACAACATACACGTTGTGGCAGACATGCACACTTGAGAGGGTCCTCTGAAGGCCTGCTTGCCCAGCCTGCTGCTCAAAGTGTGGTCAACTAGATCATAATGCTCTGGCTTATGACCAGTCACATTTTGAATATTTCCAGGGATGGAGATCCTTCAGCCTCTCTGAGCCCCTACTGCGCTGCTCAACCACCCTTATGCCAGAAGTGCTTCTCCTTAGCAATTTTCCACATGTTCAGTGCTTCTTTTGCCTTTGGGAAGAGTCTGACTCCACTTCTCTGTATCATCCCATTAGGTTGTTGTGAACAGCAGTAAGGCTTCTCCTGAATAATTTTCTCTCCAGTTCGCTCAGACTCTCCTCATTTGGTACTGAAGCAGGAAAGTGGTGAAGTCATAAGCCTTGGTGGTCCCTCTACTGGACTCCAGCCAATCTGTCAATGCCTTTCTTTCATGGGGAGAGGGGTCCAAAAACTGGCACAGAGGTGACTGCAGAAGATTATCCTGCCTCCTTTTGCTGCCAATGCACTCACAGAAGCTCTTCTTATTGCCCTATGTCTCCTAAGTTAGCAATCTGTACCTGAGAACAAGTCACAGCATTACTCTTAGAGCATAATTCTGGCCAGTCTTTTGGTAATGTGGATATTGTCCCTAGAATATCAGATTTTGAAACAGAATCCTGTTCAGAATCTCTGGCCTAATACCAGCTCTTTATATACTGTCATCACAGAGTTTGAAGGTACATGTATTCTTCTGGAAGCTAGATAGCAGTGATTGCTATGAAAAATCACCCAGCAAAAGGTGTTTACACCAAGAAATTTGGTTCCCCAAGAGGAGGACCACTGTACTTAGGAGCATCAAACTCATCTCATGCCAGTATTATCTTCCTCCATCTCTCCCCAATCCAGCCACCAACTATTGAAAAATTTACAGAGCAGACACAGTCAAATACAGTGCAAGATTCAGAACTTTGATTGAAGGGTATCAGTTACACTATCATTATGTTTTCAAGATTTCTTTGCATCTCTGATATCTGGGGGAAAAAAATAATTATCTTACATGAACATTGAGTTTCTAACCTTAGAGCCTGACTTCAGAAACCAGGATCACTGGCTTAAAATTAACACAAGCTGTCCCCGTAGAAGCTATTTTTAACAAGTGAATGAAAGGGAATAAAAATAAGACTGCATATTTTAATAGACCTAACACACGTCAGAAATTCTAATCCCCTTATACTCTCCTTAGCTGAGAGTTCTAATTACACATATGAAAGAAAGCAGAAAACATACCTTTTATTGCACCCACAATATTTTGGTCTAGTCCTTTCCGGTTGTCATTGAGCCCTCTTTTCCTTTTGCCATTTGGTAAAGAGTTAGCCAAAGTCTTGTCATCAAAAAATGCACAGACCAGCTTCCTAAAGAGCAGACTTCCTGAGCGAGTATAGTTTGATAGTATTGAGTCCAGCTGAGATTTCGGCATGAAGACGTCAAAGCCTTCTGCAAGTTGCACTTCTGGCTACCAAAAGAATACAAATGTTTTAATTAAACAAGCATTCAAAGACATTATTTTACTTCAATCATGCATCTGGTGAGACTTTACAATCACTTCATCAAACCATGAATCTCTACCAAGCTATTCAGGACCACAGCAGCCTAATTCATTGAAATCAAACCCCATCAGTGAATAAGCACCTTAAAAGGCAAATCAACAATCACATTCCTTGTCTAACATCTGTAAAAGTTAACAATTACTGACATCATTTCTAGGCATACAGCTAACAAAAAGACAAGAGATACCTTTCAATGTTGGGTAATAACAACAAAGCACAGGATCATCCCAGTGCAGCACTCCTAAGTGATGCTTTTTGGACATTTATCTAACCATTTAATGGACTTGTTTCACTGCCAAATGCTGTGAATGAGCGTGCTGTGGGGCAGCCAGGCACTTCCAAGAAGCACAAATGCAGGGATACTGGTCCATTCCACGTGGCTTCCCAAGAGGGATTCCAGTGAAGATATGGCCCATATGAGTATAAGCAGATGATGAATTCAAGGCTGCCCCTGGAGCCAGCACTTGCTGAGCATCCATTTGTCCCTCCTTCTCGTAGTCCCAAAACGCACGTTTAGAGAGGATGATGTTAGACAGACAGCTTATTTCAGTACAAAAATCTGCAACACTGAATCACAGGGATTTAAGTGACTGCCAGAAGGTGAAATGGAGGAGAAGAGAAAAGAAAACCTGCTCACAAGAGTCTTCTCTCAAGTACACTGAGGGCCAAAATAGACAAAGGCCTTTGAGGAAGTCCCCTTACCAAGAGTCTTTTTGCTGCCCCTGTCTGTACATATCAGAAATTACATGAACAGCATTTGCAGAATTTTCTTCTGTGAGTACCATACAATGCTTATAGGAAGATTTCTTCATGGCATAATTATATATCTAGAATAAAGACACATTGTGAATAAACTAAAATTCTGAAAATATTGTTTAGAAGTTGGCAAGGAGGTGAAAGAATCAGTGATCATGATGTGAGGAAATAAGCCAACATTACAGCCTTACTCCTAACAACTTGCCCTTTTTTTCCCCTACATGAAATATATTCAGCAATGATGATGCATTTTCAGAGAAGTTTACAGAGCAAGAGCAAATGCCATCTCCCATCATATCACCTGCGAACATCTTGAGTCTAGACAGAAGAAAGGGCTGCCAGTCTCAGAACAATTTAGCTGTGTAATTCTTTTCCCATGGATTTCTAAAAACCAGTATGAAGAGTGTTGCAGCAAGTAGAATATTTCCAAAGCATGTACTGTCATGGGATATGGATGGGTACTGTGTGATAAAACTGAAGATTACAATGCTTTGGGATGCCAGGATGAAGAATCTTAAAATATGCAGATAGCAATAATAACAACAAAATTCTAAGAAGCATGTAGTTCCTCAGCTTTTTCTAGATGAAAATTTGATTTTTTACCTCAAGAACTTTCAAAATACTGGATCCAGCAAAACAGTCAGTTACTGACATTTGGCAATATTCAAATGTAGGTGCATTTTTAATACGTTACTTCTAAACTTCTGGTGACAGAAAAGACTTTCAAGAGTAAATAAATGCAGGCCAAGTTCACAACCTGGGGAAAATTCTACTTCATGTAAATCAAAAACCACAATTCAGCTGACATGGTGATGAAGGATACCTGCCCTGTTCTGTTCCTTTGGTCTTTTGATAGCCATCCAAGATGACCTCAATGATACAGACACTCAGGGCAGAGGAACTATAGAATCATAGAAGTTTAGGTTGGAAAAAGCCCTAAAGATCATTAAGTCCAGACACTAACCCATCACTAAACCATGTCCCCAAGTGCCACATTTACATATGTTTTAAATATGTGTCTCTGTTGTGAGGAGCCCAAAACTGATGCTAGGATTTGAGGTGAGGCCCAGTGCTGAGTACAGAAGGACAGTCACTGCCTTGGTCCTGCTGGCCACACTATTGCTGGTACCCTCACCAAAAGCCAGTTGTTCCTGTGGTACCTTTTATGACACCTCCTACTTAAAACCCAAAAAGGCAGAAGGATCACAAGGCCCTGCTATTATCTTCTGTATTTGTACTGAAAAATCAAGTGAGCTTTTTCCTCTTCTGTGGGTGGTTTCCCTCTTCCCTGGTCTTACCTTAGGACACCTGCCTTACACTTCAGCAGGTGCACCAACCACCCTACAATACAGCTGTAAAATATATTTCAAACCTTACCATTGTACCAGTGTGGAGCATTCCATATTATTTTAGTTTTGACTGTTTTATTCTTAATATAGGGATCAATTCGTTTATCAGTAAAACAGTTAAAGGCAAAATTATGATTTATTCTTGCTTTCCTTTAGTAGTTAACTATTCTTCAAAGATAATCAGTAACCATTTGAACTTCATGATCACTTTGAATGTGATTTCTCAAAGAAAAAGCACTTATTAATAGATAATGATTACGGCAAAAGGAACTGGAGAGTAAACTATTTGTGAACAACAAAATAAAGAAGACCTGAATGCTAAAGGCATTTGCTGTGCTAAAATTAACAGCCAGTGAATTAGATTTAGTCCTAGATATTTTAGTAGGTTGTATATGTAGATTAAAAATGATTAGGTTATAAATGACATATTACAACTGTAAAACAAACACAAGTTCAACTAAAGAGTTGTAATCAGATTCTCTGATCCACGGGCCAGATTAAGGGCTTGTCTCACAAAGACATTTTCCACCTCTCTAAGTAGCAGTATTTTATCTCAGCAGGTCTGAACTAATTGCACTAGTTTTGGCAGCCCCGATTTTATACCCATTAAATTTGGATTCTTCTTAAAGTTCAATAAATGTTGGCAAAATTGCAGTGGCAGCAGTGGTGATGTATGACACAGCACACACCACAGACAACCTGTGGAATATTCTCAAGGGAACATTCATACATAGTGCTTTGTAAAATCTTTCAGGTTTTTTTCAGGCATACAGACATGCTGGT
Source organism: Parus major (assembly GCF_001522545.3). NCBI lineage: Eukaryota > Metazoa > Chordata > Aves > Passeriformes > Paridae > Parus > Parus major. The sequence goes on from NC_031773.1 coordinate 5,985,019, forward strand.
TGTGACCACTCCACAGATGTGTGTTTTATGCTTAAAAAAAAGTAGAAAAAGATAATGTTGCCATTCATTCTCAAAGAAGTGACTTTCTTAAGCCTTCACAAAATATTTAAGGTCACATTTTATTTTCACATTAAATATATCTGTTTTCAGAACTCAAATGTTTTCTTTCCAAAGACAAAACAAAATCAATTTGTTTGTCTTGGGGTTCTGGCTCTGTAAATTTAGTCAAACAACTGTTGTGGCAAGCAGGGGCTCAAGCATGGAAGGACAGATGAAGACCTGATTTATGAGCCACATGTTTTCTCTTCTTTTTTTCCTTAGGTCAAACTGGCAACTGCAAAGAATCGTGTCCAGCAATGGAACACATTCATAAAGCCAAATTAAATTCCATTGCAAGCACAAAACTGTTTTCAAAACCGTGTTTCAAGCTGACAAGAGTGCCACAAGCAAAAAAAAATTATAAGCACAAATTGCATGCTGGAGACAAATTACCAGTCCTCCCCAAACCTTTACCTCAAACATTATTAAGCACAGTACTACAAAAGGAAACCCTCTGAAAAAAAGCATCAAACTAGCTATTCTGTATCACTACACTGACTCTGTGGCATGAGACTGCAACCTAATTAGTGGTGTGGCTTGCATCTCTGTAACTGAATTATTCTGACTGCTCTTTTTTATTATTAGTTCCCTCTTCCAGAAGGATAGAATATTATCTGCTGCATTGTTTTCATTTATGCTTATTGATACTGAATTTAATTATGTTTTTCTAGCTCACAGTACTTAGGAAATTGGAAAGAGCTGCTCAAAATTAAAAATATATTAGAGGAATTAATGAACAGTTTACTCGTCAGTGAACTGGTTTGGATGACATCAATTTGGTCATTAAACAAAGCCAATCATCCACCAGATACATGGAATTTCTATCAGCACATGCATGAATCAAGAAAACATGCTTACTGCAATTTTCTGTAGGAAAAGTGCACATTCTTAGAGCAGCAAATTTTGGCCTTTTTAGTCACACTGACATCATCAACAGTATGGAGGCCCTATTCCAGCACACAGCAGTCAAGACAAAATGACCCAATTCAGCAAAAATGAATTTTCTAGAGATGAAGAGTCCCCCCAAAATCAGTGGGACCAGAAAAGCAGGAAAGCACATAAATACTCCTTGGCAGGATAAAGACATGTGTCGACTACATGGTCACATCAGCAATGATAGGGCTGTGAATGCTTTACACACCTTGCACTTTTCACGTCTCCTCATCTCAACAGTGGCTCTTGGCACTGGGGAGATGAAGAACAAGTTTCCATGAAAACTCAAAAAGCAGAAGCCTTGAACTCAAGGGAAAACTTCAAGTTTTCATGCTTGTTAAAGTTGGGAAAAATCCACAGCATGCTGTAATGAGCACTTCACACATCTAACTCTAACATCTCCATTCACTCCTTCCCAAGATTTGCTTGTTTATTCTAACAAAAAGTGGGAAGATGCATCAATGTGACTTGAGTACTGAATCTCCTGAATGAGTGAGTATTTCAAAATCTTGCAATCCTGCATATTAAAATTTTAACTTACATCTGATGAGGCCGATTCAAGGATAATTCCAAACCCTGAAACAGGGGTCTCTGGCTTCAGGGGGGGTTCAATTGCTTCCAGACTCGATTGTTCCGAGTTTTCTGTCAGCCTCTTCTCATTCTCTGGAGAGCTGGGTTTCTTATTCATGGTAACTGCTTCAACAGCTTTGAGGGGCAGTTTTCTCTTTTTATTTCTCTTTCTTGATATTGTTGACTTCTGTGCACAAATCAGAGGAACAGTAGGCTGCTGTCTGTTTTGAGTCCCAACTGAATGAAAGGAATTAATGCATTAATTTTATAGACAAAAGCCCATGAATAACCACACAGATGCAACATTAAACTACTGACTCACTGAACTTATTTTCTAGATAAGTGATGTGATTTTCAGGGCCGCCGGTGCATGGGAAACAAATAAGTTTTATCACCTTTGCATAATTTTCCCATCTGTACAATGAGGATAATGACAGTGAGGCTTTTCAAGCCATACTGATGAACAGTATTTAAAGAAAATTAGGAATACACAGCTCTTTTTCCTACTGACCATTGGATGGTTGGTGACATGAAGTACTTAAGTGATGATTAATTTGTGTGCCCTCTGAATGACTGAGAATCTCACTGTCTTTGAGGATTTCTTCCTGATAAAATAAGATAATACAATTGCTAATGCAATTACAGTTATTTTTATGACTGTGGTCTCCAAGTTAATTAGCTCAGCAAGAACATTTCAAGTACCATTATGTCAAGAATGAGTGAAAACACTATTCAACAGTTTAATTTCTGGGGGAAAAAAGTAACCCAAAGTGTGTTTTGCTCATACACAAAAACTGGCATGTATTACCTCTGAAGTGTAAGAAAATATATTTTACATTTATCAGTATTTCGCAATTTCCAGTATCCACAATCACTTGTATAAATTAAGGCACCAATCCTGAACCTGTACCAATATGAATAAGTCCTCTAGAAGAACACTGTCAAGATACAATTACATGTGTGGATAAATCACTAAGATCAAGGTCAAAACAAACAAAGAAAAAGCCATAAGTGCTATACATGTAGATCAAGTTTATTCAAGATATGAACAAGCTACAAAAAGTCCTCATCTACAAAGCTTCAGGAAAAAAAAACAAACCTCAGACTATTGTTTATTAAAAGATTTCTGGAATATTTAATTTCTGGCAAGGATTTACTGACTTTACAAGACTGGGATGTGTAGTTTGTAATTAAGACAGTAGGGTGTTTGAATACTAAAGTAACTTATTACAATTTCACTTACAAGTTTGAATTTTAGAGTTTTTTTCTTTTAGCATCAAAAATGCCAAATTATTTTTTTTTCCTCTGTAAAACCATAATTTCAGAAACTATGAAGTATTCCAAGTGATTCAAAAGATTCACAAATTAGCAAAGGTACTTACTCTGTAGATACATAATAAAAAAGAAAAGCTCTGCTACTGAGGAATCAGCTCTTCTGGCATAGACCCCAGTTTTCTAACTCTCACTCACAAGCCATTTTTCAATCAACCATGTGATTTCAATGAAATCGGTGTGACTGCATAAAGAATCCTATGTACCAGCAAAAATTGTAAAACTGGGCTTTTGTGTTCTTCTTTGTAAATTGATGACTTCTAGAAAAGCATTTTTATGTGTGTCAACGGATATTACAAAACCTGTCTGATCGTTCCCATCACTCACTCAGACATTATACACCATGGAGACAAGGAGTTTAGTCAGCCCTTCACTCCACCCATATTTCAGTTAATTACTCAACACTCCCTTTTCTTACAGAGGTCTTATCCAGCCTCTCCATGAGGAAAGCCTCCATGGCTCCAGTCCCCATCACTCATGCTGGATGGGCAAGTCAACTGACAAAATCTCCAACATCTCTATCTCCTCATTAGTATTAACACTAACTTTTAGGTAGCACAGAGTCTGCAGCTTCACATCAGCCTATGACAACTCTACCTACCATGTTCTCATTATCTTGCTGGCTCAACTACTCTTCTGGCTCTGCACTGTTCTGTTTCAGCTCCCAACCTAGGAGAAAACTAGACTCAATAGTTTTCCCCAGTGAACAGATACACAGCTGGTATACACACTGAAAGCTGGTACTTCACAGCCAGAGGAAGGGCGGAGGCCATGACATGCAGTGGCTAGCTAAGATGAGACTACCACAGAGCTAAAAGAGGTTTGAATGAAAAGCTATTTGGTAACTTTCAGCTACCTTCAAATTTTATGTTTCTTACCCCTAAGATTAGTGAACTGGTAAGCAGAATACGAGTGAAGTAGCATTTGGCACCCCTGAATCACTGCACTGTGAAAACAAACTGCACATGGTTATGGCATATTGACCTATCCACTCAGCTCTCATTATGGATCTGATCACATTAATTTTCTTTTCAATTTAGCCTTAAAAAGCTACAAGATAAAATCCCCAATTACAGGTAAGGATTTGAAAAGTAGAAATTGCATTTCCAAGAAACTTGTGAAAATTTGACTTTGGCCAATATGTCAGGAGAGCAGGAAACAATCCAGGTTTTCCTGGAGTGCCCACACAGACTTTACTTTCCTAGACCATTCCCTAACAGGAAGAGCACAGAATCATAGAACAGTTTGGGTTTGGAAGGGACCTCCAAAGACCATCTCATCCAATACCCTGCAACAAGCTGGGCCATCCTCAACTCAATGCTTGTCACAGGTACACACATATGGGACTGGTCACTGTACCTGCTTGAATCTGCATCAACTTTCGCATGGTCTTGAGCTCTTGAAGAATTGCCTGCAGGGTTGACTGGCAATTACATGTACAGCAGTTTGGTCCAACTGATGAATTCACCATTGGGATTTCTCCTGAAAGAGAGGGGAATGAAATGGGAGAGATGTAACCCACACAAAATCACCCAGACAACAATTAGCAGGTGTTTGAAACTATGATCAATATATCAGATTGTAAAATTAGATCAAAAGCATGAAAGGAAATAATTTTCAACATGATTCCTTTTAAAAGGAAGGGACCACTAGTTTTTATTCAATTACTAATACATGCAATTATATTGAGTTGGGATGCAATGTTACATGGGCTGGAGAAGACTGCTCAGTGTGAATGTAACGCACTCGTCACAGCAGGGCTCTCTATTGTCAGGCTGGTTCAACTTGAATAACAGAAGTACCAAACCTCATTACAAACATACTCATTTTATCACACACACACAAAAAAAAAAAAGCCTTAAAAGAATAAAGACAGTCTGTGCAATAAAGGTTTTTACTGTACATAAAATGAAGGTCTAGGAATTTTTAAACTACTTGAATGCTACAGGTGATTCTTTACCATGTGAAGAAGAGAGAATGAAAATAAAATACCCTACTTGGAGAAAAAAAAAACAAACCCAAAAAACATGACAGAAAAGAACCACCAGCAGCGAAAACTTTCAAATTTGCTCTTCTGTTTGCTAGGGTAGAATTGTTTTCTATTATGTTTTCCATCACTATGACCTACAAGATGGGCTTTCCATAGTTTCCCTTTGAAAATTAATGTATTAGTTCAAGAGATTCCTTTTCTCTAGAATTCTTACTAGATTTTAACTGAACTTACACAGTTCTAGCTCTAGCCCTCAGCAGTGCTTTTATTACTGCTTTACTTTCCAGAAGTTTTGCAATTTTTGTTCTGAATTAGAACAGGCTGCAAGAGTTGATGGATTTCAAACTTTGCTGGATAGTTCTAGCCTGCATTTAAGCTTAAGACAGCTGTATCCCTAGTTTTAATGCTGCAAATAAAAATTTCAAAATTCAACAAAACACCTAACAGTATCTGATTGAAACTGAGGCTAGATGGGATGCACCTCCCTTCCTTTCCAAATATCCTTACAGTCATTTAAATTGATGGCTATTTTACTGCTCAAGACTGCAGGTGGAGGGATGACCATTTTATGAATATAGGTACAAATACACCTAACAAAATAACCTCACTTGGTGTCAGTGTGGACTTCAGCCAGTGTATTTCCCTTTTTCTTCCATAGTCTGACACTTCCCAGGTGCCCTTTAATCATTACGTAGCTAAAGTGAATATAAGCAATTAATTTAATCTCCATTTATAAATCTTCACATTTTTCAATATTACTTCTGCTTTCATGTGAAGCCAAACCAGATTATTGATACCTTTTTAGGTTTGGGTTCTTTCATCAGAAATAGCTGATGTCAGACCCACACAGATCCCCTGACTTTAATCCTTATTTGAAGTAACTGAAAATCTGGTCACCACCAGGAACTTGTTCTCTACCTCCTACTATATAGTCCTTCAGATCTGAAGCAACATCTATCAGGCTTTAGCAAACTCATGGTCACACTCCAAAGGTGAGCTACTTGTAAAGTTAAACTAATGCATCACTTAAAGACATCTGACATCTTCTGGGTGTCATGCTCCTCTTTTCCTCAGATACTGGGATTCTCCACACTACTGCAATTACAAATTTTGGCATTTTAAAATATCATACATGGATAAAATCTGTTAAAACTGTATTAAGACAAATGGAGTAGTTAAAAAAAATTCTGCAAATCTAGCAAATGCAATAGCACTACTGGCTTCAACTGTTCTAAGTTTCAGATGCAAATAAAATGATTTTTTAGAACTTAAAAGTTATTTGGAAAACAGGCTGAGAATCTCAAGAAGAAACAAAAAGGTTTCTGACTCAGCAGGACTCTGCCTAGTTTGATCTCACCCTTCCTTTGTCAATTCATTGGAAGTTCCTTGGGGCATGGATGGGATTTTACCTTTTCAATGGTCCATAAAGTGTTCAGCCCATTGTTACAAGTACAGAGAGGGAAAAAACAATGCTATCTTTAGCTTTGCAGCAAATTAATCGGAGTTCCTCAACTTGGCTCCACCAATACCCTTTACCTACCTGTTATTAGTGGACTTTTAAGTAGATTAATTTCAAGACTACTTAGAATTTAATAGCATCAGCATAACTCTGTACCTTTCAGTAAGACAAGCAGGTACCCCAGAAATGGGAGCCTCAGAAATTAAAAGAGTTTTATTAACAGACGAAAATACAAAGCAAGACCATCCTTCCCTCAGTCCTTTCTCAGTTGTTTTAGACTAAAAGATCCTCAGGATAAAGCCTGTCCTTTCTCTTGATCAGAATTCAATATTCTAGTGGGCTTCTGGAAATTGTATCTCAAAGATAGTGGGGGGGGGGAAACAGGGTTGCTGGCTTTTGTTTCCTTCTTAAGGAACTGCATGTGAAAACTTGAAAAAATTGTATCAGTAAATACCTGTACATCTTTTCTTTTGCAATATAACATGTTCCTAATGAAAACACACAGGCACACAGGCTCCTGATGGAAAACCAAAGGGTCTATTTTCCCACTGAGGCATACGGGATTTACTTTATAATCCCCATTAGCATTGATAGAAATTACCCATGTAAATCTACCATAGGTACTGGAAATAGGAAAAGAGACCACCAATATTTCAAATCAAAGCAGGGTTCTACTGACTCCTTGCATATTCATGAGGGTTTTTTATTTTCTTTCTATCCTCCCTCCTCTAATCAGTTATTGTGTTGTAAGAAATATCTAGTAGAGCATTCTCAGTCATTGTTCTAAGCACTATCTTTATCATTTTTAGAGGACAAAAGCAACCCTTTTCCACTTGTTATAAATCAATTTTTAATTTTAAAAGGAGATCAGACTTTTTATTTTTATGAAGGAGTCTTTAAAGAGCCATCTCCCTCTCTTTTGGAAGCTAGCCAGCAGGGAAATTTGATACCTGCCTGAGAGAAGGAAATGACACAAGTACAGCAGTTGCTTCCCCCATGCGAGCAGTAAGTAGCCCAGGACAGTGTTTTCTTCCAGCTGGATCTGCTATAAGGAATTCACTCGCTGTAATTAACATTGCTACCAGTTCATACCGGAAAAGTACGCAAGAACTACCCAGTGAAAATGATCTTGATACAACCTAAAAGCAATTCAGCTGCTGCATCACTGCTGGATTTGGTACAGAACACAAGAAATGAAACTCAAGTGTGAGTTTGTTGTCTCTAATAGGACAGACATGGTGCTCACTGTTTGTAGTCCCAGCTGGCTTCCACTAAAATCAGTAGGTAACAGATGCCTGCCTAACATTCTGACTTGTGGAACCACTACCTTAAGTCTGGTTTGGAATAAATCCCTTTGGTTTTCAAGTATGCTCCTACTCTTCCCTCTGTTGCAGCGATGTCTAGGCTTGCCCTGTTCCTCCTTTACTCTATTTTTGTTGATGCCTTAAGTTTTAGCTCATATTTTTCAGATTCTGTACTGCATTAGTATATAACTCTGAACTTCATACAAAGTATTAGCAAGTTCTCTTCACAGTTTAGACAAAACAATCCTTTTCCAGCCTGAGAACAAAGGTCACAGTTGCAGCTTCAGGTCCCCAAAAAGTATAAACACAAGTGAATTGGGGGGAGTAAAACTATGAGAATGTGACTTCATTATCTGAAGCTGTAATTGGACAATTAACCCCAATATGCAAATGGATCAAACTTTTAAAAGTGTGAAAAACTTGTGACCCGTCATCCATCTTGGGTGTAGCCTTGGCCAGGCTCTTGTACTGCCCAAGCTGTGTCCTTTGAAGGCCTTCTTAATAAATACCTACTTTATTTCTCTGTCTAGCCTCTGTTCTAGGTAGCCTCCCCAGGCATCATTGTCAACAGGCTTCTCATTAATGTTTTCTATACCAGCACCTATTAAACATCTATTGCAGCCTCTCCTTGAACCATCTTTACCCTGTAAGTAGATAAGTGCACCAGTGAGATGGACTTGATGTGTCCATTACATTCAACTTTGAGTAATTCAGATGGCCTACAACATATATTTACATTTTTTATAAAGTATCTATCCACTGCAAACAGGAAGAGTTTCTGGACTCAGATCACCTACTACAGATGCCTGAACATCTCCCCAGTGATAACCTAAGTCTGACAGCCCCAGGTAATAAGGTTATGTCTGTCAGTTTTGCTCTTGTAACTTAAACACCATGATAAGTACCTAAGAGTAGTATCTCCCTTGAAGTATTGTTCAGCATTTCTACATCCAGCATTTAAGAACTTTGTCCATCCTCTGAATAACATCTAAAATACTGAGTTTGAGGCTCAACTCCCAGTGCAAGGGATGGGTGTTAAAATGCCCAGAAGAGCTGTGGGCTGAGTAAGGAGCAGTTTCAGGGCTTACTCGCTGACCAGAGAAGTATCAAAAGCTTTTCTTCCTTCCCTAGAGAACAGGCTTTGGAGTCCAACCAGCAGTCAGGATCATAACATCCCATCAGAGGTAGACACCTCAAACCAAATTGTTATGCAGATCATCTTTTCAAAGGTGGCCAGAGGAAAGGGCCCACACCCTCCTTTATGTAACCCAAAAGATTGCATTCCTTTCAGTAGCAAGACAGCTGCAATGGGAGGTGCCTCATGGGGTGCTCCCCCAAGGGCTGGGAGCCTGGGCATTCCTCCTGTCCAGTCCAGGAAGTTACTCAACCTGACCCTTCCATGTCCCATAGACTACTCCAAACCTGTACAAGATCATAAGTCAACTGAATCCTTCCTCCATATACAAAAAATCAAAGCTGACATTTTCTTGCATATAGGGCCAAATCCTGTCAACACATTTTAGCTCACATGCTGAATCAGGCCCCTGAGGGGATAGAGGTGCTGCTCCACCTACTTTCAGGATTTGGGAACAAGGCACCTAATCTATGCAGGCTTGGGCACTTCTGTGCATGCAGAGAACTGTCCCTGCCAGTGCCCAGGGCCTCTAAGGACAAAGAAGGAGATGTGTAATGAATTTTGGGTCCTTCCATATTTAGAAGATTGTTATGGTGGGGTTTTGACAGCAGAGTTTTTTAATCTGGCAGCAAAACTTCCATTCTCTGGGACTTAGTAAGAAAAAGGCATTTTAAAGGCACACTGCCATCTACTTCAGGGCAGAATTCTCTGCCAGTACTGTATTGGCCACACTCTAGCACATGCTGTTCACGGGGAGACTCCATCATCTCTTTTCTACAATAGTCTCACTGGAATAAAAGCCTAAGGCTGTGATGGAATTTTGTACCTGCAGTTCAGTGGCCTTTATAAGGCTGATGCCATCCCCTTATGAAAGGCAGAAGAATCCTGCTCCACAAGTGGTGTCACAACAGTGCTACATTACTCACGGCAAAGAGGAGTGGTAGAGGTTGACATTTAATTAGCCATGAATTTAATAACAATGACAAAAGCTGTTTTAGTAAGTACTGTATAGAAATTAAGCTTGTAAAGGCATTGAGTAATTCAATCCTATCACCAGGAAACCATTGTAAAAGCTAAGGCAGATGGTAGCAGAATGCACAGTGCCCACTTTCACACCTTTTTGAAGTGATAACTATGTGCTCATTTTGTAGACTCTGAACGATAACTGCTTTCAGTGCAGTGGTACAATACATCATCACAACAAAGGTAGATATTTAGTAGAGAACAAGGAGAGGGGGAAAAAAGGCACCATTCTCAGTGTCTAACAGGTCATACCATTGGATGCCACAGTTCGAGCCTGATTTTGGAACGTTTTGGATCGAGTTCCGTATTGCCCTGAAAAATGGCTGGCTTGGGGTGATAACTCATTCCATGCACCGCTCTGTGACGGATGAAGGCTCGCCTGGGACTCCGCAGGGGGATTCAGGCGCTGGGCCCAGGCTAAGTCTAAATCTTGGGGCTCTTCCTTCAGTTTTTCTCCTTCTTTGCCAACTCGTTGATAGATTCTTCCAGTGCTGTCATTCAGTAATCTTCTCATCCCTGTAATTTGTTTTTTAATTTCCCGGCTTTCATCTCCTAATGAAAACAGAGCCACAGTTATCACTGTAAATTAGCAAAAACAGTAATGGGTAGCAATTAGTGGTTTTAGATGCCAATAAGGGTTGGAGCACATAAATAAATAAATAACAACAAGAAAGAAAAGGGATGGTTGAGTGGTCATTGGGATGTACCAGGCTATGCTTTCACACAGCCATGGCTGACAGCTCTTGTGCCTGAAAGACCTGCTGAACTTGGCTTTCTTGATGCTGTTTCTAAGGCTTTGATGAGTAAGATTAGTTTTTGCCAGAAGGAAATAATAATAGCTACAGCAGTTTCAAATAAACTGTCCTTTTAAGAGACTGATCTTATTCAGGCATTGATATCAGTGGATATTTTCCCTGAGAAAAGCCCAAAGGATCAGACCCTTTATGTATTAGTTTGCTGTATGCTAAAGGATAGATCTTACCAAAAAAAAAAAAAAAAGAAAAGAAAAAATAAAGCAGAGAAAGCACCACACCACACACATGCAGAACAGCACTGCATCTATTGATTTTAATGAACAGAATCAGTACCTTATTCCACAGAATTTAGTAATACTGGATTATACAGGAATAAATTAAACAGGAGCTAATATGTGTGCAACTGCAGATAGCTGAATTGCTGGATGTCTTAAAATGTAGATTTTAAAAAGAAAATGAAAATATATACAAGAAAACTGTCTGTTCCAAATAAATTCAGGGCACTTAAATAATGAAAGTTACATACTTAATACTCCTGGCACCATTTAACTATTAATTTTACATATGAAACTGCTGATTGCACAATGAATAGATGTGTTTTAGGCAGAGAGTAGCTATTTTGCTCATTAAAGCATACATTACATTTCATGAGTAGTAAGGAAGTGTTCATTGCCCTTTCTGAAGAAAGAAGCTTCTGGTTTTCTTACTGGTAATAGAAAAAACAAATATCCTAAGCAAATGTCATAAGTAAGATCTAGAAATGGATGAATCAACCTTCCTTTATAGAATACTTAATACAATAATGCCTGGTATCCTCTACTCAATTTATATTTGTACTTCCCAAAATAAACCCGTTTTTGGCAAAGGAACCGTACAAAGGAAACTTCAGAAAAAAAAAGCTACTCTCCAAAAATCCAAGATGCAAGGTGTGCCGCCTCTGGTTCAACAAGGTACTCGAAAGTGTGTTAAATGCCAGGCATGTGAACAATTTTATCAACTCAATGGCACTATTCAGCTGCCTAGCAGACAGCTAAAAGAGCAGCAAACCCCTCCCCAACACAGGCCAAGCTGAACATGGCTGGGACTGCTGCAAGCCTGGTGTAACCAGGGACACTGAATACCCCAAAGAGGGAGATTTTGTTTTAGGAGGAGAACAAGCAGAAGGGGAGAGGAGCTGAGCAATGTGCTGCAGCCTCTGCTGGATCCCAGCATCTCTTGCTTGACCTGGCTCACCGGTTCCCTGGGCTGGTGCCAGCTGGCTCCAGCCCACCCCGATCCAGCAAGGAGAGTGGGTGGCTTGCAAGAAAGCTTTGAGTCCAAACTTAGAAAAATATTTGCCAACCCCGTACAGCAACACTCCCGGCACCATTTCCACTCCAGCTAAAGTGGCGAGAAAAACCCTCTGCAAGGAAGTTCTGCGCTGTATTTATTTATTTTGTTGGTTTGCCTGCAGATATGTGTGTGCGGGTGTGATTTAATTAACAGTAACAGCACCAATTCCTTTAAAATGACACTTTTTGGCCCCAACCCAAACAGGGGTTGATTGTTTGCAGTTCCCAACCTCAAAATGCTGCAGAGTAGCACTGGACTCTAATTACTGATATACTCACACCCATACACTGCACCCTGCCTTTCTCCTGTACATGGCTGTACTTGCCCATATCCCAGCTCCAAATGCTGCCACCACACCACAGCCTGGAGCAATCCCTTCCTGATGTGGCATTTAACATTACCCTGGGAGTTTTAAGGTGGCAATTTGGATTTGTACTCAATGGCAAAATGTATGTGAGTATCAAAACAGCTTCCCACCCACCTCCTCCTCCTCCAGGGTGCAGGGACTCTGCTTCGTGTCTGGTCGGGTGACATGTTGTTAGAAAGATTAAATTTCCGTTACCCAATTACATGAAATATTAATGTTAATTGAGCTTATTCAGCCTTGATTCTGTTCCCTTGTTCCTTTATATAGAAGTCTTCCTATACAGTGACTTGAACATACTTAACCCCAGATAGAAAAAACGCTACATTTATGTTACAATAAATCCTGAACTTGCACCCTACCTAAACCTATCTTTTTGTTTTGGTAGATCCTTATTTAAACTGGAAGATTCACCCTTTGTAAAAGTATTTGTTGAGGTTTGAGTTTTGGGATTTTTCTGTTTGTTTTGTTTTTAAAATATGTCTTCCCTTTTAGAAGAAAGGCTTATAGCCTGTAGGTTCTTAATGCCCTAAACAGTCTTCAGTGCAAGTTTATATCCCTCCTCTCCCAATCATGCCTTTTCCCAGCTTTTAGTTTGTAGCTGACCAGCAACAGCAGCATCCTCCCCACAGGAGTGAAGATGATGTTATACCATCTGAATCTGCAGATAGGTGCAATACCAGTTACAGATTTAATTTCTTGCTCCCTGGTTATCTCATTTGGCTATTAGCTCTAGAGCCCAAAGACAGCATTTTGTTATCAGTTATTCCACTGCTGATAATTTTCACAGATAATAACCATGTAATTTAAAGATGAAAAAAAAGTAGATGGGACACAGAGAAAACACAACAACTCAAATTAGTATGTCCTATGGAAGAGCCAGCCTTCTTTTAAATGCTAAATAGAATAATAAAGCACTGGAAAAAATAGTTTATTACTATTTTAATACTATTCTACTATTACAGAATTCTGTATTATCTATCTGTACAAATCTTTCCAAGATAGATGCTGAGGCCTGAGAAGAGTGGTACATACTACAGCCTCTCTCTGTACACATACCAGAGCTCCTCACCATTTCCAAATAGATGGGGATGCCTCCAAAGGTTGCCTACTGGATTTGCCATTTGGATAACCCATGTAAGGCCCTGCGTTTTATCTGAAACCATTGAAGTTACTTGCAAAACACTAAGACACTTACAAAATGCTACTCAAAATAGAACAATGGCAAGTTAGAGTCCTATTTAGGAACTTGTATATAGAGATGTCAAGTGTCATAACAAAAACGTATTAATAATTTTTAATAACTACTGTTATAGTTGTTTTCACGATGGCCCCTTACAAACAATCTGGGATTCTTCCTACACAACCTGAGTGTAATCTTATAAAACAAAAACAAACCAAGCAACCAAACAAACCCCGCCCCCAAACCAAAAATAAAAAAAAAAGCAAAACAAAGCTGTTTAGTAAATTTAATAAATCATAAAAAGTCATTTCCTCAAAATTCATTTCAATCTATTTCCTTACTGAAAGCGTACAGGACATAAAAACTTCCTGCTTTGAAAACTGCGAGAATGTTTAAAATTACAAAGGAACAAATGTAAACCAGAACTGTTCCATGGTACAGTAGCATCCATGTGCTAAGTGTGAAGCTGCCTGAAGCAACAGGCCTGTAAACAACTCCAGTTAACAATATGTTAATGATAATTCATTTATTACACTCCTCACTCCTATATGCCTATAATGTCCATCTTTTCATTATTATGTTTATTAAACTTAATATATCATATTGCCTACAAACATGATGTTATACTTTTCCTGGACAGTTTATCAAATATTATTATAGCACTGCAAATAATTATAAAATTATATGCAACCATATTGATATGTTTAAGCATTAATTTTATCACAGTATCAGAGAAATGGTAACCATGTCTGTATTAATGCATGTTCTTTAAAGAGTATAAATGGGTGAACAGAATTAAGGTTGGACAATCATCTGTATTTGATATTTCCTTCCTTTGACTCATAAAACCAAATAACCATCATGTTCTCTTTGTCCAGTATTTTGCAATTACTATATTTCTAACACTTATGTTTCTCATATGTTTTGGGAAATATTCACAAGTTGACTTTTAAAATGCAATTTTTCTATTAATTATAGTTTATGTTTTTTGGACAGATGAAATGCTTATGGAACTTTCTCCTTTCTTGACCATACAAATAGGGCCTTTTCCTGGATCAGGCTGCTTACTGAAGTCACTTTTATCGCAGATTTCCACCTTTGTTTCCAACCAGTCTAAAATTGGTGGAGCTGCTGCGAGGGTAGGAATGGCAACAACAGACAGCCAGACAAGCACATGTGAGCTGACAACAAGAGCCTGGTTTGTATGGAAACAAGGCTTCAGAGGTGAGAAAAAGTGGAAGTTGAAGCATATGGCGTGAAAATTCAACAACAAAAAAATAAGTAAGTGCAAAGGGTTATATAATTAAGCATATTAAATTGCAATTTATTAGATGCCACTTGAATGCTGCTCTCTTTGGAAGGGGGCCAGCAAAACTTGCCTGCTGGGTTTGAAGACTGTAAGGACTGACTCAGAGCAGCTCAAGAAAACGGGAAGCATGTGCACACAGGGCACACATCTCCATTGCTCAGCCAGGCTGAACTCACCAAAACACCTTTTGGAATGCTACATGGTGTTCAGGTATTTCCTTCAGAGACAGTTATCCTAGAAGGAAGCTCAGCATCCCTCCTCAGCAATAACTATATCCACATCAAATCAATAATTTTCAAAAAACAAGGTATTTTTTTGTCATCTTGTACCACACGTTGTCCTGAAACAGAAAGTTGTGGAGGTCAGCATAGGGAAAACAGAGGATCCATGTGCATAATTCCTTATCCAAGCAAAGGTCTCCTAAATCACGTGGAATCTTACTGTGACTTCTCTGTGCACAATTGGAATCAGGCATCTGCGCAACTAAAGTGACGGGGTAAGCATACATTTCCCAAAAAAGCAATCCCAGGTCTTTGCCAGCATGTAAGATTTTACACTGAAGAAAGAACACAGGAAACAACACCCTTTGCAAATTAAAAACCTAAACCCCAAGTCACTGGGGAGGGCAGTGGTCAAGAATGGTGTCAGAGAGTCACACAAGCAGCACGAATTATGAACTGGAGAACTTAATCTTGCAAACTAACACGTGGAGACATTGAAGCTGTCTAAGTTGAGGCATCTTAGCAATGTTCTAAAACATCACCTCAAAGCACTTTCCTATTCTCATGTCACCACACAAAGCACTAGGATTAGATATGCAGGAAAACTGGATCACCCTCAAATCAGGCCTCTTACACCCAAAGCAAACACAGAAACACATGCTTCTATGACCCTGCCTATTATGAGACAAACAAAGTTATTAAGTCCCACAAACACTAATGTAAGCAAAGAAATTTGAAGAATCAACCCCAGTACTAGACCTCGAGACCACTCAGGATTTGGGCGTTATTTCCCAGGAAACTAGGTCATACCAGGTGGCCAGCCACCACTCCCACTGCAAACAAAATAAGTCTTTGGAAGAGCCTGGTGAAACAGTTTCAAAACACCCAACAAGACAAGCTGCAGAAGCCAAAGTTACACACTTTCATGCCACGCGGTGCCAGCTAAATCACTAGGGAAAGGACAAATGAGCAACTGTTCAATAAAAGTATATATTAATGGGGTCACATAATTAAAAAAGTAATAATAGACGTGCAACAACTTCTCCCAGTTCTTGGAAATATCCCAGGCCAAGACCACGCTTTAGCCCCAAAGGGAAATACTTTACAAAGTTAGATCATTAGAGAACACAGATACATAAAATAAACTTTTATGCAGTCTTAATTACAGAAGCCACTAGTGCAACAACCAGACTTGGGATATAATCGTATTAACAGTAACACAAGTCTGCAAAGTTACTTGTTAAGTCAACTTTTTCTCTGTGAATAAATTGCAAGGGATATTATTTCTGGGACAGAATAAATTCTTGAAATTAGTGAGTAACTTATGCATCGCTCCCCTGCTCCAAGAACACATTATTTATTTTTACCATGACACAGCGAAGTTATTAATCTGCTGCCTTCCATTTCAACAAAGCGAAATGCTGTAAAATGCACAGACACCTGCATTACAGTACATTTCAGTTCCACTTTATATCAGTCATAAACATCTCTGTTTTGGACATCTCTTCAAAACAAATGCTCCAAGCACACTGCGTATAGCATGCAATTTTATGAAACTATAAAAGTTCTTCACTGTTAATTACACAGACAAATGTCTCATCACACATTTGATTACCAGGATAATATAATTAGTTTTCTGCATTAACCTTTCAAACACAGAGCCTGAATTTCAAGTTGAAAGCATTGTAAAAACACTCAGTCTGGAAGTATACTATATATCCACTTTTTTGTGATGGTAATAAAATATTAAGACTGAATACACTATGGTGTATGCAAAATATCGTTTTTTTAATACAGTGTAAGTTTAATCATCACTTTCCACAAGACACAGGTGTACATAGTCCCTTCAAGAGCTTGTAATACCAAGTCTGGACTAGCAGCTCTGTGGATTTACTGGAAAAACTGAAGTCAGGTCTGTTTTAAATCTCACCCATGTTTGAGGTTTAAGCATTTCACTCTGGGCTGCCTCCTCCTTCTCAGGCTGAGCAGTCTCTCCTGGTACCAGATAACAAAGCCCTTTCCTTCAAAACAAAAGACATGCCAGTCCTCATCCACAAAATATAGTAGTGATATTCCACGTTCCCCTGCAATTTTGTAAAGACTGTGGTTAGCATGTCCTTCATCTAGAAAGATGTGACTTCTTGTTCATCATCTTATCAGAACAAAGGACTGGGGGAGAGGACACGCCACCACATCTCCCACTCCCAACACTGCACTACATGAGAAAACTTCCCAAGCTCTATTCAGATAGCAGTTGGACTCTACACCACTGCAACCATCAGAGGTCATGTCCAGTACCATGTTCCTTTAACTACACTGAAGCTTCCTCCAATTTTCAGCCTATATTTACACAAAACTGTATCTTGCCCATCTGTGCTGGTGCAAAAAAGACCATCTAGGTTCATCAGATCTTTCTTGACATTTCATCCTTAATTTATCTGTACGTTAAACAAACTGGATTCTTCTGATTTACTCATTTACCCTAGCAGCTCCCCTCTTCTCAACAGCAGTTTTGAGTTAACCATGCTCAGCTGTGCAACAAAGGCATTTCCACATTCCTGATAAAGTTTCACTCATTTACAGACTGCCACTAAAATTTTACCTTCCCTAAAGGTAATAGTTTCAATGCTGAATCATACTATCCATTCCATCCTAAAAGCTTCATCACTTAGGTTTCAACTGCTGATGCTATGGATCACTTAAACTGGAGAACAAACTTGACTCTAAATCAACAAGTTGGAATAAACATCCTTCTGTAATAAATTTTGGCATAAAGCAGTGAAATCAAGTGAAGCAGCAATTATACCCTGACTATACCTGATAAGGAAGATCCTTGATAGGCTTCACATTGTTAAAGGTTAAATTCTGACTGACTCTTGAAATAGGTGAACTTAAGGCACTTAAATGTCAGAGCACCTTCAGTCACAATGAAAAGCTGGACATACTAAAAAAAAACAAACAAACAAACCTAAGGACAACACAACCAAGCCAAAATCAAGATCAGTTGGTCTGACTCACAGCACAAATGTCAAAGCACAGACTTCTGCACATTTTTAGAGCACCCTGGCTGATGCCTAATTCTTGCCAAAGCTTTATCATGACTTAGAGTTGGAAAAAAAAGCATTTCAAGTAAACCTCTGGTGGAGTTCACTCCATCAGGTTTATCATACTTCACCAAAAGTGCTTACAGAACACAAAATCCAAACACAAAGCACAGCAACTGCCTTTGCTTCACCCTGGAAATGGGTGTAGGGAAGAAATACTTGCTCAAAATCCTCATGGTGAAAAGGTGAGAAGGGAATTTAAGGCAGCTCCCACCTCCGTTTTAGTACATCCTCCTATCCTCTCCCATTTGCTGCTGACCTCTAGAAGAGGATGTGGCACTATGAATTTAGGAGACAAAGGCATTTCGCACACAGACTAACTTCAGGTGCTGATTCCCATATTCCAATGCTCCTTACTGGCTCCAGGTGGCAACACACACAGACTACAGAAACCTTAAATCACCATACAAAAATGTTTAGGCTCCTGGTGCTGAGAAGGAGAGGCAAGGCAAATTTCTTGCTGCAAAGTCATCTGCTTTGTCCAAAGCCCAAACAAAGTGTTCACAAGCTTGCTTTATACAGCTGAAAAAACTGGTCCCTCCTTATTTGAATTTAGCATGCCAAATCCTTGCCAAGAGGGGCTTTATCCAGGTGAGGTCCTGGATGCAACTGGAAGGGGATCAAAGCATGCAAGGAAGAAGCACTCTGCAGCTGAGACGTTATACAGGATAAAAAGCACATGAGAAAGGTAAAGGTGCACTGATAGCCAGCCACTGATATGCTGTAATACATATCATGCTGCAGACTCTATATTACTTCTCTATTTTCTTTACACATTTTTAACTGTTGATTTAATTTAATTTTGCCATGGCAGGATTAGCAGGCAAGCTCCAGAGGTGAAAGGACATTACATTAAGACAGCACATTAATCCTCTATCCCACCCAAGGCAGAAGCAAAACCAAACAAATAGCAGCTTCCTGGAAATTGAATTTCTGTTATCCAGATGTCAAAGATGTAATACCCCAATTACACAAACTATTGCCAGTGAAGCATGCCAGGGAATATGCAATGTAAATGGGGTGAGCACAGAGCTGCAAAACTGCAGAGTCAGCATCTGGCTCTCTGAGTGAGTGATAATTAGCACTGTGTGTAGACACTAATAAACATTTATGTCTGAAATTACAACTTTTAGCAGTGTTAATAAAGGATATATTGGCAATTCATAGAATAAAAGGGTCTTGAAAAGAACGTCATATTAAACAATGGCAGGCGCTTTCTGTGCTTGCACAGAGGTTTTTTCTCCCTAATTGCAAATGGCCACGCAATGTTGCTTGAAAATTAATCAACACAAGCACATACCTAAAAAAGCTGGTTGTGTTTCTTTGGTCTCCCCATTAACATCACTGCTGTAGTCAGAGATCTTATATATCTCATGATGGTAATCTGGAATGAAAAACGATAAAAAAAATTAGAACTGAAGTGATCTGGAAAAAATGAACACTGAACACATTGCTACAGTTTTACTACACAATTTATCAATATATATGCAGTTTATTTCATGTACATCAAATTAACCACAGAAAATGTGCTCTGTATCAGCACCTCCTAAAAAACCTTTGCTCACACTGGAGAGACTCAGCTCAAATCTTTCACAGATTTTAGGGAATAGCTATGCCTGCCCTAAATTACTGTGTTCATTTTCACAGCAAATTATCCCACCAGATGCCAATTATCTGGCTTCTTGCTTTACAGAAGGAAAACAGATTTTATAATGAAAACTTAGCCTTCCAAGAGACCAAGGAAAACTTTCAAACTTCACCTCAGTAAGGAATCAGCAATGTACATCTGGGCTGTATTGCTCAGCTGTCCTGACTCATACTGATGTCACTGGCCTCCCAGTTCTGAAGAAAGCAGGATCAGAGACACCTTAGGATATTCACCTATAGAAATTAATGCCTGTGATGTCCTGAAGAATTAGCATTGGTATCTCATATACAGAGATGTTACAAGATATTAAAAATAATAAAAAAAAAAATCACCACTGAGTTTCTATTTTAAATAAAATAATATTTTGCTGTGAAGGTCTCTGTTTTAACCCTAGGGAGGTGTTCACTAAAACCAGAGCTTTGTTTACACATGTGCACAGAGGGAATAGTAAGTCCAAGGGGAAAAAAGTGTCTAAAGGCAGCTCTCCTGGATGCTGTTTCTGACTCTGATACTGGCACACACTCTGTCCTTTGGCAAATCACTCAAGACTGAACAATATATTCAGTGTCTTGAAAGAGCCACCTCCCTACCTCACTCCTTCAGTGCCCTCCTCCCAGTTCCCAACACTCTCAGCTACTCCCTCCATAAACTGGTTTTGTTTACCTGCCTCACAAAAAGCGAGGCAGAGAGAGATTAACTCATCGAAGGGACTTTGGGGGATTCACTTAAAAGGTGTAACACAAGTGGAGGGCGGCATAAGCGGCTCCTTCTCCCACAAGCAGCACATCTGACCAAACAGCCACAGGACTGGAAAAGTTTCCTGGAAGTCACGTTTTGTTACATGCTGTTTATTTGTACACCACAACTGTCTCGAAGACACAAGAGGAGGAACAACCCAGTATGTCAACTAAAATCGAGCCTAACACAGCAATGCAATAGAATAAAAAGGGCCTGGAAAGAAAATGAGGGTAAAATAACCACACCACAGAACTGAAGAGGTCAGCGATGAGGTGCTACACAAAGGGTTCCTCTGCTTCCTGAGCACACCCAGCCACTGAAATGGGTAAAGGTGAAGTTTGAGATATGACATCGAGGAAGTAACAGCTTCTTTCATAAGACTAAACTGGCAGGAGTTATGCTGCCTTCCATGATCTTCCATGATGACTAGCTGTCCTGTTGAACAGAGGGTGTAATGAAGTGGCTTGGTGGGTACCTGATGGCCAGTCAGGGTCTACTTGCCACACTCTGCACCTTCGTCCTCTCAAGGACATTCCAGGATCTGTGTGAGCAAGTACATGGAAGCTAGGACTTAAATGACTTATGGACTCATGGTCCTTAGATACACAGATTACACATGCCTTCTTCTCTAGCACTTCCCTGTACATCCAGCTGGTCACAACATTCTGGTCTGCAGCTGCTGCCTTGAAGTCATCACATTTCAGCCCAGAAGTGGCTGTGTTTTAGCACAGGAATGGACTTTCTCTTGATTTGATCGTTACTGGTCATTTGATAAGGTGCTCTGAAGTTATTTTTGGGACAGAATAAGCATTGTATGGGCACACATCAATAGCAGATGATGTGTTACCAACCAATTCATACAGCATAGACTTTTCTCTTTGGTTTCCTCCTTTTGCCTTGGATGTCACAGTCCAGGAACTGGAAAACCATATCAATTTCCCAACAGTAAACACTACACTGTGACATTACAGAATAACTCCTGCAAGAGGCAAAGGCCAATTACAAGAGACAACTATTTGTATGTAATTATCTTGCTAATCAACTGTGATAGAAAAGAGTATGAGAGTGCAGACTCACATACAAAACGTGGTTTTTATCTCCTCCATTCTCAAAGTACAAAGACATCATTTTCTCTCTAGGATATGCTTTTAATGTAGCTTTCTATTTGACTTTCTACATTCAAAAAGAGACCCCAGATAAAATATTATTAATAATATACCATCATAACTGGATTTACCTATTAAAATAAAGTTAAATAGATTGTCTCATACACTGAGGCTTATTTAAACCTGTAAGAAGTGGCAACTGAGACTGGTAAAATAGTCACCTATTTCTAGCACATACTCTTTTAAGAGGTCCATTAAGACAAAAAGAAACAAAGCAAAATTTCAGTTTTGTTTTTCCACATTTTGCTTTCACCACCTCCATGCTCCAGCCCAGTCGTGCACTAACTCTGCCTCCAAGTAGGGAACATGTTCAGTACCAAAACCCCACAAACCAAACCTGTTCTCTGTAAAAATTACACCCTTGATAGGTTTGCTAATAGATACAGACCTCCAATGCATTTCAGACACGTCTGGCAAGTTCCTACCCCTCTAGTTTTAATAGGGACCATGTGTGATGCCCCAGTCCCCCCTACCACAATTCAGCGGTCATTATTTACTATTCCCACCAAGTGAGTTTATTTCCATCTTTGAATTGCTTTGCTTCAAACATAATTTTGAAGACCAATCCTCAGACAGACACTCGTGTGTGTGTCCCCCTTTTCAGCAGTGTGACATTACACCCAAGCAGTCACCTGCCTTGAACTTGGCATGCAGGACACACACAGCGTTTCATGGAGATATTCCCGTCCAATACTTGGGAACACAAAAGGAGAAACGATCTCGAGTCAAATCCATCAGGGCAAAAACATCTCATCGGCCGGAGAAGGGATAAATCCCCAACCAAAATAAATCCCTAGGGGTGGGAAGTCCACCTGTTAAAATGCCTACCAGCGGCTGGATCTTTTTTCCCCTTCAATTAAAGAAAACAACAACAACAAGACTGAAACACAGAGCTGTGCTTCTTGCCCGACATGAATTCAAATATTTCTCCCCTCACTATCTCTTTTAAAATATCCTCTTTTCCAAAAGCAAACACACCCTGAGTGAACAAGTTACACGCCAGCGGCTCTCCCCTGCCCACGTACAATTAATTACCTGCGTGGATTTTTAATAAAGCAATCTCGATTCAGCTTTTCTTTGAAATACACGGATGTACACAGCCGAGGAGAGGAAAAAAAACACCCCAAATACAATAAATCCACAAGAGTTGAATACTAAGAAGGTCTGTCGCTGCTCAAGTGTCATTTTTTGCTAGCTTCCCGATTTTGCCTTTCCCCCCCACCCCCCGCCCAAGCAGGATTTACAACGAAACACGATCCAACTTTATTTTGTGCAAGGTCTGCTTGGAAAAAAATAACACGTCCACCTGAGGTGGTGGGGGGGGAGGCTTGAGGTGGTGGTTTTGCAACAACACGTAACACACATGCAAAAAATTATTAAAAAAAAAAAAAAAAAAAGGAAGAAAGGCAGGCATGCAATGGTTTTGGGGAGTTCAGGCAGATGATTGCGGAGTTCAATAACAGAGCCGGGAGGGAGCGGCGGCCCGGGGGCGCCGGCGTTTCATAACGCCCCGCTCCCCCCGGGGCAAAAGTCGGGGCTGCCCCCGGCCAGCGAACAAAGCCCGGCCGCCCTCGCCTTACCTTCGTTGACCAGTTTAAAGCTTTGAGATTTCCTGCTTCTCTTCCTCTGGGCGAACTCCATGGTGCGGGCAGGAAGGAGCGGGGCGGACACAGGACCGAGCTCCGTCCCTCCGATCAGCAACACACGCGGGGGTTGGGAGAGACGGCGGCTCCGGCGGCGAATAAAGGGATCCGGGACAAGTTGGCTCCGGTCTCCCCCCCGCTCCCGCCCCGAACTTTGAGGGAAAGCGGGGTGCGGCGGGGGGAGCCCCGCGGGGGCGATGCCGCCGCCTTCCCCCCCGCCGGCTGCGCGGCCGCGGCCCGGCGGCGAAGGGCGGCCCGCAATGGCTTCGCCGCCGGCGCCGGGACCCCGGTGCCACCTGCTGGGGGAAGGAAGGCGGCGGTTCCGCCGGCCGGGAGCCGCCGCCACCCCGGGGCCGGCCCGCCGCCACTCGGCCCCGCCACGGGCTGAGGGCGAGGGGCTGAGGGGCAGCGCCATTTTGTGTCCCCCTCCCGCCGCGCGCCTTACACACGGGCACCGGCGCTGCCCGCTCAGCCCCGCGGTGCTGCCCGCGGCTCCCCTCAGGGGCTGAGCGGGGGAACTCCTCGTGTTTAGCGGGACTGGGCCAGGGCCGGCGGGGAGGGGGTTGAAGTTGAGGTGCGGAAGTGGGTAAACCTCAGGAACTGCTGGCAACACCTGTTTGTTGCCGTGTTTTACAGGGATTATCGCAGCTATGTGTCCGCTGGTGTCATGGACCGAGGCCTGGAGAAGAGCGCCGAGCCGCCAGCTGGGCTGAGGGATGTTGAGCTCTGCCAAACCTGGATCGCCTTAGCAAGAGGAAGAGAGTCCCTCAGCCAAAAACTGGATCGCCTTAGCAAGAGGATGAGAGTCACGGCTCTCCAGAGGAGCGAGATTTAGGGCGTCTGGCAACCCTCCCGACGGTCACCGTGAGGTCATTGCAGCCATACGGCTGGCCCAAGCACAGCTGAAATTAGTGCTTTGATTTATTCACCACTTGACGCCTTCAGCCACACTTCCAGTTCGCTCAGTGTGCTAAATTCACCGAGGGTGGAGTGGTTTTTTTTACAGCCGAGAGTGCTTTTGCCTGTTGCCTGTAGAGAAAGGACCCAGGCGTTTACAGTTATGACTACTGATAACTGCAAACACAGCTCCGATCATCATCTTGTGTTTTACGTGTAGTCAGACTGTGTTGTGACAAGGAGAAGACTATGTGATACTTGCATACGCCTACTTGAACAGATGCAAATGCAGATCTTGCCTTGGTCTCCTCAGAGTACCCAGGAGAATCCCGTTAGCTCCAGTAATATTGACCGACCCTATCACTCAGAATAATGACATAAAATGAGCAGGAGGGAAGCAAATTGAATACTAACAGTAGTGATTCATATCCTGTGTGCATAGGCATAGTCAGACCTGAATTCTTTGGTGCAAGGTGCCATCCAGACACCACACAGAGTACATATGGCTCTGAAAAGTAAAATCGGGAAATAGCCTTAATGGTGAAGCAACATCAGAAAATATGCCTAATGGTAAAATTTATTATCTGCTGGAGAATTAAATTCACAGGGGAGGTTACCCTCACAGATTGGGTAGGGGTGTAATTTTCTATTAAATTTTCAAGTGGAAAATCCCAGAGGCAATCAATATGCTACTTTTGGAATTTTCCTAAACTTCTCTGTAGGACTTTGTGAAAGGAAACTGGGCTAATGTACTATTTAAAATCCTGCATTATGTATTTTTGGGAGGATGCTGAAGCAGCAAAGGTAGATGGATGTCATATGCTGTTTCCTGGATTTTGTGGGTCCAATTAATCTCTTGTACAGTGCAATGAAGTTGGGTCTGAAACAGCAGGAGTGTGCCTGAATTTTTCCAACAAAAAGAGTATTTTATCTTTTTTTTTTTTTTTTTCCCCTCCCCAGTTTGCTGATTCCTGTCTGCTAACTAACTTTATTTACAGGACTTAGAGCATTGCTGAAACTGTTGTGTTTGACTCTCATCCTTCCTGGGACAATAGGAGAATTTTTATAAAGCATAAGGCCCTCATTTACAGTTCAGCTCACATGATGAGCTTTATCCTACATTTGCTAAAGGAATCTGCTACAAAAATCTTTTCTGTTTTCCTATGTTACTCAATTTTGTGGAACATTTTGGGGTATAATTAATGAAAAAGTGATGGCAGTGTTTTATCAGCTGCTCTCTTACTGGTTTTAGTTCTTTCTACCCTGTGCTGATATTTTGCTTAAAGGGACACTCGTGGTTTTAAATGACATTACAGTCTGGGAAATGCAGTTTCCAGTAATATTTTACAAAGGTTAGCACATCCCCTTTTTCACTGATATTTCTCATATTCCTTTTTAGTCAATTAGAGAGATCCATCCTTTTCATGCAGAATAACCCTGATCCTGCAAGCTAACCTAATTGTGGTCACTCAGATGAATAAATCTTGCAGCTTTCATTTCTGATAGTATGAGCCAGTGTGGATACCACGGCCCCGATCCTGCCATCTGATCTGCATAAAAGTGAATTAGAAACTAGGACAAGGTGACTTTAGGTCAAAGTCTTGTAGTTATCCACACAACACGTAGGAGGATCCGGTAGCTGGAAACAGCTTTCTGTCCTGCACTGCTGGTGTTTCTCAGCTGGGACTTAGAAAAAACCACACAAACTGAAAGGCACACAAAGGTACAGGGAGCTGTGAGCCTGTTGTTGGGCATTTTGGGGTGGGCATCCTAAAACTGGACTGGGATCATCTGCTCGTTTGTCACAGGCCACCATTGCATTATTCCAGCTGGAGAAATGAAGAGATGAAAGTCCTCTTTATCCCCATTAGAATGGCTGCCTTGTGTCACTCTAGATAGTCACTGGCTGCATTGCTGTGGCAGCCAAGTGACTTAGGATAAAGTGCACACTGGCTCTGAGGGGCAGATAGCTTTTAATTTCATCTTTTATTTCAGTTTCTGTCTTGGTATCATATTGTTATTATTACATATTAAGAACCCATAGGTGCTTTTTTTTTTCTTGGTGAAACTATGAAAAATTCTGAGCATCTTGTCTCTATTCATGAATGGTTTTAAAGCATTTCCTCAAACCATTAACTGAGTAATGTTTTTTTTCCAAAATGCCATGAAATTAGCCAACTAAATAAGGGCTTTATCTTTCAACATCTCCCAAGTCAGTATGATCATCCCTGATTATTTCTTAGTTAACATTTTATTATGCTTCAAGTCACTTTCTAACTGACAGTAATTTTCCCAACTATTTTCTGCTGTATAAAATACCTTTTTTTCATTTTAGATCATGAGCTAGCTGATTAAATATAATTAATCTAGTAATATTTCAGTATTAATAGAAGCAGTACTCTTCACACAGGATGTCCCAGGCTTTTTCTTTGTTTCCAGGTATGTCCAGTTCATTATAATTTTTTATTCAGAAGAAGGATGGTATAGGACAAAGATGACTAAAGAGTCCTAGAGCAGAGGAGAATTAAATAAGTGTACTGAGAACCCCTTCAGCTTTTCATTTGGAAAAAATATACTGGAGAAAGTCGCATAAACTCAGTGATTTGATCTGAGGCTTGAAGTCTAATGTCAAGGAATTCATATGAGGCCACGTGAAGTGGGAAGAGGCTACTGACTGTCATATTAATAGCACAATGATTACCACTCATCTTGGAGCCTGACAAGGTTCCACGTGGTATTAGGAAGCAGGGGAAGGGTGAAGAGGTAAATTGAAGATCAGGAGCTGCACAGGTGACAGGTTAATAGGTGAGCTATTTTGGCTAGTTATGTGTAATGAATGGCATTAAGGATTTTATAAACTGTAGTAGTGTTTCCAGTGGTGGTTTTATGGTCATATGACATGTGGGCAGTGCTTAGCCCCCAGGCTGACAATAGGCCATGTTGTGCAGTCTCACTACAAACCTTCCCTTTCAGGCTGGGTCATTAGAGAGGAAGGTGTCTGGAAGTCCTAAAGAATTTTGAAGTCAATAGTGCAGTTTAACTTGTTTTCCAGTCCTTAAGTTTTTACTGTACCATTTGAGTCACAGTACTTGACATTTCATGTCTCTGTCCTTACTCTGTTTTTCTTTTGGAACACAGTTTTGAAATGCCTTCTTGTCCATTCTGTTCTTGTTAATCTTCATCATATAAATTTTAAAGAAAAATTACAGGACATACCAATGTTTTCATCTGTTTGCCAGCTCAGGGAGACAAAAACATTCCAGAACTGTTTCAACAATAAAGAATATAACTGAATCTATGTACAAAGTGTTCTTTGTGTGTGAAGTCACAAACCCTCTGAATATTTCCATATCAGAATGCAAACCTCCTGAACATTTCCGTAGCAGAATGCAAACCCCCATTTGACTGTAAGGTTGGACTTTTCCCCCACCTTTGTGAATTTATGTACAGCTTGGACTAAGGTTGCAAGGAAGGGCATTGTATTCTAAGAGTCAACACTTGATGGTCATCCACTCTGACCCAATACTTGTGGGATAATTGGCTTTTAAGGTATTAAGTCTTCCCTAGGACAAACCAGTGTTTGGATTTGAATTCTTGGAGGAGTGGAGAAGAGACCAGGGTGTCTAAGCAACAGGCATGGTTGAAGGATAAAGAAGAAAAGGTCTCAACAATGCTCTTTTTTATGAAAGAGGATGTGAAGGAGTAAAAGAAATCTGCCCATATACATGGACATCCTCTGTTTCTCTGCAGCATGAAGAAACCATGAGCTGAACTAATTTTGCCCTTACAACCCAAGTGCCTCAAGGGAGCTGAGGACAATGTGAGTAGGGCTTGTTATTTTGCCTAGAAATTTGAACTTTTGTCCTATATAACGAGTAATAGTGCTTAGAAATTTTAGTCTGGAAGTGTCTTTGCATCACTACTATCTCTGCCTAAGAGGTGAAATGTAAAGGCAGGCTGCTGTCCTCAGAAAGGGCACGTTTGAGCTTTGGGTCATCCCAGAGTCAATGTCAATCATGCCAGCCCAAGTACAGCAGTCAGCAGTCCCAATTCTGATGGACGCTGCAAACACAGATTGCAGCAAGCTCAGCTCAGGGTCCAGCAGCCCAGTGAGCCCCCTGCTAGGGAGAGTTCCAAGAGGGTCATGCTGCTAATCATTCCTCCATGTTTGTGTCAGTTTGCTTCAGCCACAGCAGCTGAAGGCAGATGTAAGAGTGCAGCAATGCAATCGCTGGAGCTACGGATGGAAAATGAAACGCAGCATCAGCTGCAGGAACAAAAGCATTTAACACTCTTAGACAGCTCCTTGAGCCTGTGGGATGAAGCCCAGGCAGCAGCCATCCTCCTCTAAGTCCTGACTGAGCCTGATGTGGGGATGTTACACTGTGCTCCCCAGCCCAGCCTTTTGCCATTTCCAGCTTGCCACAGGGACCTACTCTCCATGTCTCGATTCTGCCTTGATCCTCTTCCGTTTCTTCTGCCACACATTAGTAAATGCACTTGCAGTAAAATCAATGGGAGTTTGAAAACTAAAAGTAATGTGTGCTTTGGTATGCTACTAATCCACTTATTTGGATCCTCTTACTGCTCCTCTGGGCTGCCCTGATCCTCTCTATCAGCCCACCCAGCTGCTCTGATCTGCTCTCTAAACTTCTGCCGTGGCTATATTAGCATCCCTGTCAACTCACAGGGCTGCTGCCTCGATGCCATCAATCCCCTCTCCCAATGAGAGTTTCTCTACTAAATTATAATCCCTGTAGCTCAGAATACTGATGCAAACTAAAATAAATTCATGAAAAGTTGCTGCAGTTCCTACTAAGATGTTCTATATTCCTAAATGTTTTCCAACAGTACTTACATTTCAGGCTGGTAAAATAGCTTCAGACACATTCATAACCACCTGCCTGCTTTTCAGTTCTAAAAAATAAAATTTCATTGCAAGGTACAATGGAGTTCAAAATCTACTCACACATGCACTTTTTAAAGAGAGATTATGTGAATTTTAAATCTCTGTCAGGCTGGAGACTGCCAACATCTGAAAATAGTGCTTTTATTCAGCAGTAAGATACACACAGCAGCATTTTCATTAATGTGACCCCCCCTTGATTTACCTTCAGAGGTGTAGATACTGAAGACTCCATCACCCATTCAATCCCTGACCTCTCTGCTGAGGCAGCCAGCGCACCTGCATGGGCATTTTCTCTGAGATGGACACATCCTGCAGGGATCAAACTGACAACATAGAACTATGATCATTTAGTAGTAACTTTGAGAGATTTCTTGCCTGCGTTGAATAGAAGCTAATGAACTCAGAAGTACAATACTTTATGCTCAACCATTTATCTTCTGTATGCATTAAAGTGGAAGAAAAATAGATGTTTTTGTGTGCTTTTATACCATTCAACAAGATCTATTTGGTGTTTGGCTGGTGGTGTCTGTTAATACAGCTAAAATGTCTCAAACCCAAGGGATGTTAAGTGTAGACATTGCTTTGGGGAACGTTGAAGAGAGACAATTGTATGAATCTAAAACACAGTGCATGCAGTTTGACAACCCAGTCTGCATTTGCAGGGCTCAGTCCTGTAACTGCACCTTTCCTGGAAAGACTTTGTTGTTTGATTGAGTATGTGTAGTACAGACTGATACTGGGAGTAAGGATGTTCAATGCTTCACTTCATTTGCCCAGCACTGTTGGAGTGCTAGAAAGAACAGTTACAAAAATACCAACAACAGCAAAAAAACAAAACCAAAATGACAAAAAAAGGCAGCATGATCATTTTCCTCCAAGTTGTTTTGGATTCTTGAACAGCCACAAATGGCCTCTCCTGTCTAAAAAGCGCAGTCTCCCGAGTGACATCTTGGGACTGATTCATTAGAAGCTCTGATGACACAGTGCCATAAGCTGAGCTATGAATACTGTTCCTGAAACAACAGAATTTTCATCAGGTATCTCACATACCAGCCAGGTTGGCAATAAATAAGCTGTTCTTAAATGCAAAGCTTTTTTAGAAACAAGGTGTTTTTGTACCACCTCAGTTTTACATATAATAAAGCTGCTGGGATAGGAAAGACTCATGCATCCTATAGACAACCAAACAATGCTCATAAATATTCCCTTGTTAAAATCAGAGGATAATTAGCAGCCAAACAGTTATTTCAAATATGTTTCTAAAAGCCACACTAGCCTTACTAATCAGTAACATCCATATCAATGTCACTACTTTCCTAACTATTTTAACAGTGCATTACCGAGGTGTGTCCTGGCAGACAGGAGCTGCAGGGGTTGACTTACCATGAGAACTAATCAAGTGATACTTTGAAAAGCAAAACAAACCAAATTCAAATGCTACCTTCATGGTACACAGATGTTATTCACTTTGGAAGACTTATGTTTGTTAGAAATGTAGGAACCTTTTTTCTGCCATTTGTTGCCCTGTGAGCTTTCGTTGTCTTTGCAGTGGGATTTGGACACCTTTGGTGGAGTGCTACCCCCAATTTCTTCCTCAGGCTTCCCTCTAGCTGAGCCTGTGACCTCCTGGGGAGTGTGTGCTATTTGGAAAGGTGAACAAGAAAGTGAAAGCCCAGAGCTTAACCTGACTAAATGGAGGGGATGGGCCCATCTCCAAAGTCAGGACTGCAGGGAAGTGCAGTTTGCAATCCTTTGCAGAAATATTAACATGTTTGATAGAACACCTGGAGGTGCCCTGTAGATGTGACAAGCTGGAGGTACCTGTAAGCAAAGTAGATGTGGGGGCAAAGAATGGGGACTTGGGTGGGTTAATCCCACACAGCAAATTAGGGGCTGCTTTAATAAAAAAAGAAAAGACTGAGATTGGATGTAGAGCTCCTTTTGCCAGAAGTGGACATACTTAGTCATGGTGTAAAGGCAATTTTATCCAATGTCTTTTTTGGTATAGTGTTTTGAAGATGAATAAAAGGAACTATGTGCTTATCTGAAAAGGGTTTCCAAGAGTCATCTCTGCCCCTGTTACTTGAAATGAGTTCTGCAATCTTGGTCAGCTGCAAGGCATCAATTCTGCCTCCTGTGTGTGAGTAAAAACATACGCTGGCTAAACTGGGGGTTTCCTCTGTTTTAATATCAAATAGATAAGTGAAACTGGATGCCCATAAAGATATGACCTGAAAACAACTAAATGTAAATTGAATACAACCACTGAGAGCAGTCAAAATTATTCTGATCCATTTTACCACTTTGGAAAATAGATGACATCTGGGTTATTTGAGTGAAACTAGGTTATTTGAGCTGCCTTCAAAAATCTGTCTGTAGGCTGACAGTTGGCTTACAGCAGATAAAGCTGAGCAATCACTTAACCAGCTAGAAATTGGAATGAAACACCTCATGTATGTTTTAAGCTTGTATTTCTATTGCTTACAAGGCTCTTATGAATGTTCCAAGATTTTGAATAACTTCTAGATTTCCCTTTCCAGTCTTGATTTCATGTTGTGAAGAAAATTACTTCAAAGTAGCTTTGTGGTTAACTCTGTGGGGTTGTTCCAGAGGTCTGCAGAAACCTGGATCTAGGGAAAACATGGGTAATACTATTGCTTCCAGATCCAAGCTCGGTTGTTGGGAGCTCTCAAGACTCTGCAAGTGGTTTTGTGAGAGCTTAAAGGCCTGACTACAGCCCTAACAGCAGATACCGTATTTATTAATCACACAAGAGACAGAAATATACAGCCATAGTGGTACCAAACCAGCAGGACTGCCCTGAAAAGCAAAACAGGAGCAGTAGAAAACAAACAGTCAAGCTTTGGATTTATAGCAATGATCTAATTGAGTAGAGTAATGCCATGTATGATGAACTGATAATTTGAAATACAGCTTGGAAAAGCACACATTTCACCATGTTAAAAATATCTTGTATAGTGATGTCATCTAAGGGATCACTGCATGGATGAGGGACTGGCACAGGGAAAGAATTGTCTGAAGGAATTTCACAACACAGTTAAACAGTTTCCACTCTCTGAGGGCTCCTCAGAACAATGGTGACTTGGAAAAATCCTGCTGCAGTGTGGAGGAACAGTTTCCACTATGTGATCCAAGGATGAGATCTCACACTGTGAGCTTTCATGTGCACCATGAGTTTGTCCAGCAAGCGGAGCTCCAGACATCCACCCTAGAGCCAAGAAATGTGTGTGAATGGAGATAGTCAGATGTTGAGGGATCCATAACGAAGCAAGTGGGACCATAACAAATTGCCAGCATAGATATTGCCTCAGGAAGATGTTCTGAAGAACAGAGGAGCTTTGAACTGTGTCCAGTTGAAACCTGACCCAGCCTTCTCAACAATCCATGTCCCTCAGAAAATGCTGCCCTGACCTCAAGGCAAAGAGGAGTCTAACAGATTTGCCATCCTGGAGAGGAGACAGGAAGCAAGAGTGGATTTCTTCATGAGGTGTCAGTGAAAGAAAAAACATACCACCTCTTCTTATACTTTACAAGGTTTTGTAACCTCTTCAAAAAGAGAAATCTCAAATGGATGGATGACACGAAAGATTTTTTTTCTCTCTTTCCTTCTTTGGGGAGATATTGGTGAATGTCCTCAGAAAAACAGAATAACTGTGTACCTGCATGCATATGGTTTGGGAGATGTAGTACTCTGTAGATTGCCACTTCTTGTCCATAGGACAAGACAATCTCTTGATCACAGAGGGGATTTACATTACAGGATGCTTTGATTTGGAGGCAAGTGAGCACAGAACCACACATACTGGAAAAAAGAGCAATTGTGGAAGGTTGAGTCATCAGTCAACTTCTATTCAGCTTTTAGAGGTACAGCATTACTTTCCAACTTTGCCAAAGTTGTTTCACCAACATAAACTAATCATCTGCTTTCTTGTGCCTTTTACCACTCCCTGACACCTTATTTATTTTTTTTTAAAACTGGGAGATCTTTGGTCTAAGGGTCACCTGACAGTAACTGAATCTTTCTCACAAATACTGTGTGTGAGTTGGCTTTCCTCCTTCCTTTTGTACTGTCTCTAATTGAGATATAATATCTGTCATGGTTTAAACCCAGATGGTGCACAGGCTCTCTCTCATTCTCCTCCAGCTACAGAGGGATGTGGGAGACAATTGGAAAAGTGAAAGTGAGAAGACTTCTGGATTGAAAGACAGTTCAATGGGACAGAAAAGGAAGAAAATAACAACAACAACAACAACAACAATAATAATAATAATAATAACAATAACAACATAATATACAAATCAAGTGATGCACAATGCAATTGCTCACCACCTGCTCACCACAGCCCCCAACCAACTTTCCCCCCAGATTATATACTGAGTGTGATGCCATACAATATGGAATATCTTTCTGGTCAGCTGGGTCAGCTGTCCTGACTGCCTTATGTTCCCCAGTCTTATTGCTGGCAGGTTATGAGAAGCTGAAAAGGCCTTGACTTTGTATAAACTTTGGTTAGCAACAACTAAAACATCAGTGTGTTATCAGTTATTCTCATACTTGATCCAAACCGCAGAACTGCACTAGGTAGTAGGAAGAAAATTACCTGTATCCCTGCCAAAACCAGGCCAGTGTCAGACTGGAGCAGGAAATGAAGCAAGGTGTAAGGTTATGTGTACTTTAGAGTAAATTGAGGGGGCAGCTGGCACTCTGACATAAGCATCTGGATTCACTTACCATAAAGTCCACTACAGAGTATTCCTACAGCCTCCTGACTTATGCCCTTATCCAAATGTGGGCACATTCCCCCAGGATTCACACAGAGACATTCTTGGATTCTATCACCATCAGATGTGATATAATTTCCTTTTATAGAACTATGAAAAGCGTAGGAGGACTGTTCCTGCTTCTTCATTGCAAAACGATTGCATTCAAGCCTGAGGTAAAGCAGAGCATGACTTCTAAATGCAGAACCCTCCAGCCTGGAGTTAAACAACCCCTGTAAATCACTGAGCATTTTCTACATGGAAGAGTCATGGCACACAGCTCAGGTTATCTGAAGTGGGTGAAAAGCCAGTTGTGCTTACAGCTCTCCGAAACAGCTACTGGGGCTTACAATGGGGAAAGACAAGGAAGAAATCTGTGAGGACCTGAAGGTGGAAAAAAATCTGACAGGAGTTCTTAATCATTCTTCAAAGCATTTTCTGGACCCTTTGGACTTTATAGGCCACAGGGTAGAAATAGTTAGAGAAAATCAGGTAAATAAGGAAAATAAGAGATTTCTTGATGTTACTACCTGGGTCACAAATGCTGAGTGGTGGATGACAGAGGCATTTACCTCTGGTACGTGCACACTAAGGAGCTCAGTCCCTACCATCTGCCTCAGTCCTCAGGGCCTGAAGGAAGCAGATACCAGATATCACAGGCATCCCACCTTCCTACATGGCATTTGCACCCTGTGTGGCTGGCCAGTAACCAGCCTCACTCAATTATTTAGGTTGGAAAAGACCTCTAAAATCATCAAATCCAATCATTAACCCTGCCAAGTCCACCAATAACCACATCCCCATGTCCCACATCTACACATCTTTTAAATACCTCCCAGGACAGTGACTCCACCACTTCTCTGAACAGCCTGTCCCAGTGCTTGACAATACTTTTGGGGAAGAAAGTTTTCCTAATACCCGAGGCCACGATTTATCTGATATTAGCTGTCATCTGCAACCAAGGCCCATCACATGAGGCACTGCACAAACACACAGTCAGAGAGACTTTTCCCCAAAGATTTTTCAAGCTAAACAGAGAAGACAGCTGAATAAATTGCATGCAGACTCTCTTTAAAGAAGCTGTCAAACACCCCTTTGTAAAACCAGCTATACTAAATCAAGGAAAGACCTCTGTAGAAGTCATATTCCACCTCTTTTGGTACATTCCTTGATAGAAAGCATCTATATTTTGTCTCTGTCTCATAATTACTGTCATTATATTGTCTGTGTATCACTTTAAATAATCTGCTTCCAACAACAGTATGATAGTACATACACACTGAAGAAACTTCTCCTAATAGCCAATCTGAACGTCTCCTGGCACAACCTGAGGCCATCTCCTCTCCTCGTGTCACTTGTCCCTCGGGAGAAGGGACTGACACGCTCCCAACGCCTCCGCTCCTCCCAGCCGCCAGGGGACGCCGCTCGGCGGCGCCACCTCCCCGGAAGTGACGGCGTTGTTTTCCTGCGGAGCTTCCCGAGGCCGCCATGGACATCCTGAAGCGGGAGATCAGCAGGAAGCGCCAGCAGCTGGAGGAGAAGGAGCTCCTGGGGGTGAGGGCGGCCGGCATGGACACCAAGAGCCGCCTGGGATGTGGGCCCGGGGGAGGGCGGCGGGGGCGAGGCGGGAGCGGCCCGGGACGGGCCGAGGAAGGCGGCGCGGAGCGGCCCAGGGCCGAGTTTCCCAAAGCCGGGGTGATCCAGGATGGCATCGGGCAGGAGCCAGGAGGAGTTTGGGGGTGCGGGTGCAGCCTGGATTCAGCCTCGCTGCTTTCCGTGGGCTTTTGGGGCTGGTTTAGTTTATTTCGGGCACCTAGAGATGAGAAAAATCAGCGCGAACTTTGGTGAACAGAGTGTGTTTCCTTTCCTCCCCTCAATCGAGTTCTGTCCA